>NW_027633259.1:0-10000 GCF_053919585.1 Euprymna scolopes
GCCTACTGCCACCCCCACATGGCGGTAGGCGCAAAACTGGAAAATCGCCGACCAGAAATGTCGCTTCGTATAATCGACGTTTTTTTTGACCACCATTTTCAGGTGTCGGAGGTGGGTCTGGACGAATACCAACACCATTTCTGGGGTTTCACAACCGCCCGGCTTCTCCGACATATGTTGGAAAGGAGTAGCGATCGAGCGACGGGGGCTGTCGGTAGGCGGCCGCGGGTTGCATGTGTGCCCGGGACAGCACCCCCATCCAACTAAGGGGTGTCCCCCGGGGGCCAGGGGGACCTCGTCCAGGTCGGCCGGGCGCTTCCAGACGCCTACCGACACCGGTCAGGTCGGCGAGGCTCCCGGCGGCCCCGAGCGGGACCACAGGTTGCGGAAGGCGTCCAAGTGAGCGGCGGCGAGAGGCGGAGGCCCCCGGGGTCGACTCCGCGGCCCCCGGGTCGGTGTGCGGGCCTCCAGAGCTCGATAAAGTAGTGGTGTCGCTAGCGGTCGAGAAGGCACTTTTCGACGCCTACTGCCACCCCCACATGGCGGTAGGCGCAAAACTGGAAAATCGCCGACCAGAAATGTCGCTTCGTATAATCGACGTTTTTTTTGACCACCATTTTCAGGTGTCGGAGGTGGGTCTGGACGAATACCAACACCATTTCTGGGGTTTCACAACCGCCCGGCTTCTCCGACATATGTTGGAAAGGAGTAGCGATCGAGCGACGGGGGCTGTCGGTAGGCGGCCGCGGGTTGCATGTGTGCCCGGGACAGCACCCCCATCCAACTAAGGGGTGTCCCCCGGGGGCCAGGGGGACCTCGTCCAGGTCGGCCGGGCGCTTCCAGACGCCTACCGACACCGGTCAGGTCGGCGAGGCTCCCGGCGGCCCCGAGCGGGACCACAGGTTGCGGAAGGCGTCCAAGTGAGCGGCGGCGAGAGGCGGAGGCCCCCGGGGTCGACTCCGCGGCCCCCGGGTCGGTGTGCGGGCCTCCAGAGCTCGATAAAGTAGTGGTGTCGCTAGCGGTCGAGAAGGCACTTTTCGACGCCTACTGCCACCCCCACATGGCGGTAGGTGTAAAATCGGAATAGACCGGACCAGGAATGTCGAGGGGGAAAAAAATGACAAAGTCCTGGTGTGCCTAGCCTACGAGAAGGCACTTTGCGACGCCTACCGACATCCCCATGTGGCAGTAGGCGTAAAACTGGAAAATCGCCGACCAGAAATGTCGCTTCGTATAATCGACGTTTTTTTTGACCACCATTTTCAGGTGTCGGAGGTGGGTCTGGACAAATACCAACACCATTTCTGGGGTTTTCCAGTTTGAAAGTTTTATAAAACATGTTCGGTAGGAAGCACACTTTGGTGTGTCGGTTCGTCGGAGCAGCGACTCTTTGCCTCGTGGTGGTCCGGAACGTCTCTACGGGCTTGTCGCAAAGGCGTCAGAAAGTGGCATCTCCGCCGCCTAGGGCTGTCACCGTTATCGCTGTCGCCCCGCGCTCCAACTTGTTTTGATCCGCCGCCTTCGTTCCTGCCAACCGTGCGCCCGCTCATCGTCGTTAGGTTATAATACGTGGTACGTGTGTGTGCTTCTCCGTGGACCTAGGGCTGCTCGACGTGTCGAACGATATGTTGGAACAACTAACGGCTCCTTTTCCTGGTTCCATAGTCGTCGTGGTACCCGCGTCGTCAGCCATATCTATGTCCACCATGTTTAGCCGATACGTTTGCTGCAGCTTCTGCTTCCGCCTCAGCGTTCGCCGCTCTCAGCCGCCGCTGTTGTTGCTGCCGTTCTGCCATTCAACCACTACCTGCGAATCTTTCGATGATCGGCCGAACGACCCATCGCTGTGCGACCGATAAATCCTCCGGATTAGGGAGAAACGCCGCCGCTCTCTGCCGCCGTCGAACGGAAAAACGTACATTGTAACGAACGAACGAACGAACGAACGAATTAACGAACGAGCGAACAAACAAACAAAAATAGCCGCGGGGGATGCACTATGTAGATCCTGATCCCCTTGTAACCATACGTACGTTGTTCGATGCTCTCCCGTCCTGGAAGTCGCCGCAGCAAACAGGAGGATGAGCAGCAGCAGGCGCCGCCGCCGTAACCGCCGCCTGCCTGCCGCCTCCTACTCCTGTCAGCGTCCGATCTCACAGCCGTGTGAACGTTCGCTGACACCCGATTTCTTTCCGTCTGGCAAAACCTTGGACGTCCCGCTCGCGGTACACGTGCTGCAGCGACTTCTCGTCCGACAACGCATAAGCGTCGACGTCTGCCGCCGCATCTTCTGATACGTGGACGGTGATAGCGCTAGTCCCTTCTTGCGCCACCTCCACCTTTGTTAGCGCCAAAGAAGATCGATCGAGCAGTCGTGGTCGCAGTCGATTAACCCGTTTTCACCGTCCGCAGTTCCCAAGCCGCCGATCAAGTCGTTGCTCTTCTTGTTCGTTCTTCCCATACCGTCGATTTGCACGGCTGCCGGATGAGCCATCCTCTGTCCGGCGAAGCGCTCACGTCAGTGATCGATACTTGCACCGACAGTCCTCCCGCTCGCGACTCGGTGCTCGAATCGGACTCGTTCGTTTTTATCTCGATGCGATTGTGAAAAGGGGGACCGGTCGTCAATGTCGTGTGTGTCGACGATGTTGTTCGCCCGGTCCGCCGCGTTGTTGTCGTTTTTTTTTTTTTTTTTTTTTCCCCTAACGTTCGCCGTCGCACGGACGAAAGGGTGAGAAAAAAAAAAAGCTCGAAAAAGCCGCCCAAAAAAATCGGACCGAGGAGCCGCTTGCGAGAACGCGCCATGTGCACGTTGTCTCTCCTCGGTTTTCCGAGCACGAACACGACGCCGGTCGGTCGGTCGGTCGACGAAGGCGACGACGAAGGTGACGGGAAAATTTACGCCGCCGCTGCCCTGGTCCAGCTCCTCCCCGATGACGGCTGTGATGTTGACGTTGACGTTGGCGACGACGACGACGACGACGGAGACGACGACGACGACGAGACGGCATCGATGGCGACCACGATGACGACGACCTCGACGAGTTCAGTCTGCACCTTGACCTCCGATGTCCGTGTGCACTGCCGTCGTGCTGTTTGTCGTTTGTCGTATGTATCGCTGTCAAGGGTGCCGTTGTCGTTGTTGTTGTCGACGTTGTTGCTTGCTCTCTCGTCTCGGTCGGTTGGTACGTTGATGACGACGACGACGACGAAGACGACGACGACGACGACGAGACGGCATCGATGGCGACCACGATGACGACGACCTCGACGATTCCAGTCTGCACCTTGACCTCCGATGTCCGTGTGCACTGCCGTCGTGCTGTTTGTCGTTTGTCGTATGTATCGCTGTCAAGGGTGCCGTTGTCGATGTTGTTGTTGTCGACGCTGTCGTCTGTTCTCTCTTCTCGGCCGGCTGTGACGTGGACGTTGACGACGACGACGACGAGACGGAATCGATGGCGACCACGATGACGACGACCTCGGCGAGTTCAGTCTGCACCTTGACCCTCGATGTCCGTGTGCACTGCCGTCGTGCTGCTTGTCGTTTGTCGTATGTATCGCTGTCAAGGGTGCCGTTGTCGTTGTTGTTGTCGACGTTGGTCGCTTTCGTTCTTTGAGTCTCGGTCTCGGTCCAAGTCAGGGGAGAAACAAAAAAGAGGCCATCAGCGCGGGCAGCGCGCTTCTACTGACGGCGAACCTCCTCGAAAAACAAATAAACACGTGCCCGTCGTTGTAGTTGTCTGTCTTATGTCGGTCGGTCGGTCGGTCGGTCTGTCGTTCTGTCGAAACAAAGTCCCAAATTCCAACGATACCTGGTTGATCCTGCCAGTAGTCATATGCTTGTCTCAAAGCTTAAGCCATGCAAGTGTAAGTTCACGCCACGCATTAGAACGGGCGAAACCGCGAATGGCTCAGGAACCGGACCTAATCCTCGGGACCGTATTCCTCCTCGGAGGCGATGGATAACTGTGGCAATTCTAGAGCTAATACATGTGACACAGGCCGCGATCGGTCGGCGCGCCGTCGTCGCCACGCCTCGCGCGCTGGCACCCGCGTCGGCCGTTCCGGGTCGCGGCGCTACATATTAGACTGAGACCGATGCGCGTCATTCCGTCCTCCCGTCGTCGGCGTTCCCGCTCGCGGGTCCGTTCGGTGGCGGGGCTCATAGGGCGGCGCGCTCCGCTTTGGTGACTCTGGATAACTCACTGGTCGATCGCACGAGCTTTCACGCCCGGCGACGGGTCTCTCGAGGGTCCGCCCTATCAACTGTCGACGGTCGGTTAAGTGCCTACCGTGGTTACTACGGGTAACGGGGAATCGGGGTTCGATTCCGGAGAGGGAGCATGCGAAACGGCTACCACATCCAAGGAAGGCAGCAGGCGCGCAAATTACCCACTCCCGGCACGGGGAGGTAGTGACGAAAAATAACGACGCGGGACTCTGTCGAGGCCCCGCGATCGGAATGAGTACACTTCAAATCCGTTAACGAGGACCAACCGGAGGGCAAGTCTGGTGCCAGCAGCCGCGGTAATTCCAGCTCCGGTAGCGTATATTAAAGTTGTTGCGGTTAAAAAGCTCGTAGTCCGAACTCGGGTTCGTGGTCGCGCAAGCGGCCCCGGGGCGGCGGCGCCATCGTCCGTCGTTGACTTTGGTCGTCCGTTCGCATTCCCGGCCCTTTCCGCCGGTGTCAACCGCTAGCATACCCGCCACGCGGTCCTGCCGGCGAGGTGGACGAGGAGGTCGTGATCGGGATCCGGGAAAAAAAAAAACAAGTGGTCGTCGGTTCGGTTCCGGGAGTAGTCTAACGGGGGGGTGCTACGTGTGTGTGTTTGGGTGTGTTCATTCGCATCCCCGCACTCTGACCCCCGCGCTTCTCTCCCTCTCCCTTTCCGCGCGTTCCTCTTTTTTTTTGAACCCCCCGGTCCGCTCCGAGTCCCTGCTTCGTGTCTTGTCTGCGCGCGTGTTGCGGTCGGCGGTTTCTCCTCCAAGGGTGCTCTTAACCGAGTGTCCGCGGCGGCCGGTACGTTCACTTTGAAAAAATTAGAGTGCTCAGAGCGGGCTGTTCAAGCTTGCATACGATAAGCATGGAATGATGGAAGAGGGCCTCGTCTACGTCTGTCGGTCTCCGTCTACGGCGAGGCAATGATCGAAGGGAGCGGTCGGGGCCACTCGTATTGCGACGTTAGAGGTGAAATTCTTGGATCGTCGCAAGACGAACTGCAGCGATGGCGTGTGGCAAGCACGTTTTCCTCGATCAAGAGCGAAAGTCGGAGGTTCGAAGACGATCAGATACCGTCGTAGTTCCGACCGTAAACGATGCCGACCGGCGATCCGCCGGCGTTCGCTTCCATGACCCGGCGGGTAGCCTGCGGGAAACCAGAGTTCGGTTCCGGGGGGAGTATGGTTGCAAAGCTGAAACTTAAAGGAATTGACGGAAGGGCACCACCAGGAGTGGAGCCTGCGGCTTAATTTGACTCAACACGGGAAAACTCACCCGGTCCGGACACCGGTAGGATTGACAGATCGATAGCTCTTTCTCGATTCGGTGGGTGGTGGTGCATGGCCGTTCTTAGTTGGTGGAGCGATCCGTCTGGTTGATTCCGATAACGAACGAGACTCCGGCCTGCTAACTAGTGCGCCGATGTCAGTGATTTTTACGGCGGGCTCGGCGTCCTCCGTGGCGCTCGGGTCCGGGTCGGTTTTCTCACGCACTTCTTAGAGGGACGGGTGGCAGAAAGCCACACGAGGCGGAGCGATAACAGGTCTGTGATGCCCTTAGATGTCCGGGGCCGCACGCGCGCTACACTGGAGGTATCAGCGGGGACTTCGCCCCGGCCCGAGAGGGTTGGGAAACCTCTGAACCACCTCCCGTGATAGGGATCGGGGCCTGTAACCAACCCCGTGAACGAGGAATTCCCGGTAGGCGCGGGTCAACAGCCCGCGTCGATCACGTCCCTGCCCTTTGTACACACCGCCCGTCGCTACTACCGATCGAACGGTCCGGTGAGGTCCTCGGATCTGGCCGACGACGCCGCCGGGCAGTGCGCGACGTGTCCGTCACGACACTCGTGCATCTACGCCTCGGCGTTCGATGCCTGGAGAAGACGACCGAACCCGATCGTTTAGAGGAAGTAAAAGTCGTAACAAGGTTTCCGTAGGTGAACCTGCGGAAGGATCATTACCGTTTTCCCGTTCGAGACTGGTTTGTTGTTTTCCGGCCTACCTCCTCTGTCTGTCGGCGTCAACGCCTCGAATGCGCGCAAACAAACCTATAAAAGGCGGAGCGAGAGATAGATTTGTGGTGACGCGGAGGTTTTTAAAGCCCCAGCTCTTCTTGCTTGCTTCCGCGTCTTACCACCTGTTTGTTTTTTCGCCCACCGCAAGTGATGGCCGCTTCTTCTTTGCCTTGTCGCCGCTTTATCGTTTTTTGTTTTTTTTGCAGCCGCTGTGCCACCGCCGCTAGCTAAAAACAAACTACTCGCGACATTGCAATGCCGTCACGCCTCCTCGCACAGACCTCCTCGCACACTACTAAATCTATATAAACAAAAACTAATATAAAAAACCCAAGTGCTGAACCCTGGACGGGGGATCACTCGGCTCGTCCGTCGATGAAGAGCGCGGCCAGCCGCGAGAACTGATGCGAATTGCAGGACTCAGTGAACATCGACACCTCGAACGCACATTGCGGCCCCGAGATCCCTTGTCTCGGGGCCACGTCCGGTCGAGAGGCGGAACGTTACATGTCTTTCTCCGTTAACGAAACGACATCTTGCCGTCCCCGTGCCCGCCCGGTCCTCGGCACGGTGGTAACCGGGACGTCGCAGGAGCGAGTGACGAGGGGGAAGAAAAATAAAAAAAGAATTGACTCCTTTCAATGTCTTTTTTTTTTTTAAAACCCTCTCCGGCCTCCTCCTTCGTCTCCCGCTGGCAGACCGCGGAGTCTTTTCCCTTTTCGACCGCGTGAAGAAACACTGTGGAGGAGGAGCAGGAGGAGTCTGTCCGAAAGCAGCCGAAGGGAGAACAAAACAAAAAAAAAAGCACCGACCTAACCGACTGCCGACGTAAGCGCCGCCTGCTCGTCTCGCTCTCTGCCTCATGAAGGTGTCTCTCAGCGACGCCTCGAGCAGCGCGACGAGCACGGCCGTCGCACCGTAAAAAGGTGGCCGCGTCGTAGGCAACGTCGGATGGGGAGGACCCACGCTTTTTTTTTAATTGTTGGCTTCTTCATTTTCGGTCGGACGGGCGCTATATCGGCCAGCCGTCGTCACACGGAGGGTACCGATCGAGATTCCTCTCCTCCAAACACCACACTCTACTAAAAACCGCCGCCCTCGGCTCGGACGAGACGACCCGCTGAACTTAAGCATATCGCTAAGCGGAGGAAAAGAAACCAACCGGGATTCCCTTAGTAACGGCGAGTGAACCGGGAGAAGCCCAACGCCGAATCCCGTCGCAAGTTAAAGGCTTCGGGACGTGTGGCGCATGGGTCGAAGGCAGCCGTTCGTTTTCGTCTCGCATAGTTCGGAGTTCCCTCGATCGGGGCCGCCCGCGGCGGGTGCCAGGCCCATTCGGTGCGGACGGCGAGCGACGGCCTTCGATCCGAGAGTCGGGTTGCTTGGGAACGCAGCCCAAATCGGGTGGTAAGCTCCATCCAAGGCTAAATACCGGGACGAGTCCGATAGTCGACAAGTACCGTGAGGGAAAGTTGAAAAGAACTTTGGAGAGAGAGTTCAAGAGAACGTGAAACCGCCCAGGGGTAAACGGGTGGGACCGCTCACCGCGATCGCGGGGGGACTCAGTCCGGTGCTGCCTAGGCTCGAGCCCAAACTCGATGTGTGTTCTTGAAAGAGAGGCCGTCGCGGCACAGGTCGTCGTTCGTCGTGTCCGCGGGGAACTCGTTCTCCGCGGGCCAGCTTTTGTGCCCGCGTCGCCGACGAAGGAGACGGGCCGCGTGGATAGCGGGAAGGGAAACGTGGTGACGACCGCGGCGTCGGTAGGTGGCTGCGTCGGTTGGCTGCGACGGAGGGGACTCGTCCTCTCGATCGCTGCTGCCGCCGGGCCCTAACCCGCCGCATCCGTCGCCGCCGCTTCTTCTTTCCTCCTGCTCCCTCCGCGCGCGACTCCGCTGCACCCGTCCCCTTCTCATCGCTCGGCGTAATCATGGCGCGGGCGCTTCGGCGCGACCTCCGCGCGGCCGGCACCGGACGCACTTCCCCTCCGGTCCGTCGTCGCGACCCGTTCCCGGCGTGCAGGTCGAACACGCGGGTTTTTTTCCGTAGGCGGCAGGCGTTTCATCACCCTGAAAACCCCCGTCTTCCCACCTTGTGAAGTCGGGGGCCACCGGCCGTCGGGCCCGCGAACGTAACTGCCCCTTTCTGCCGGGAACGGAGGAAATCTGACACGATCCGTTACACGTGGCGAGCCGGTCCGTTTTGATCCCGCCGGAAGTCGCGTGCGGGCGACGCACTCTGTGTGTCGCTCCTTAGGCGCCCCACCGTCTCGGGCGCGTGCGCGATGAGAGGCGGGATAGGACTGGCGCGGCCTCGCCGTCACGCACCTCGCCGACGTTTCGGGTTCTTGTCGGGGGCAACCCCGCCCGCGCCCGTTTCCGTTTCCGGAGAGGTCGCTCGGCGACGCTTTTTTACTCGAGCCGCCCGCCACCCCGGGTCAGCGACGTGCATCGGCAACCCCCCGACCCGTCTTGAAACACGGACCGAGGAGTCCTGGCCGTTCGCGAGTCGTAGGGGCCACCTCTGACTAACCCCGAAGGCGAAGCGAAAGCGAGAGAGCGTGTAGGAGGGCGTCGATCGGGAGAGGTGTCGTGGCAAAGTCGTCCGGGGGTCGTCGGGGGGTGTCGTCGGTCTCGTGCCGTCGTCTTCTCCTCGCCTCACCCGCCTCCGAGCCGTGCCCGATCCCGCCGGCGCGGCGTTTTCGGCCTTCCGCCGTCGCTGCTGCGGTGCCCGCAACTTTTCCTTTTTTCTCTCTTCCCGAGAGAGATAGGAGAGGGAAGGCTCGTGGCTGACGTGCGGTTGTTTTTCCCTCCTCCCCGAGAGGGGACCGGCGCATCTTCCAAAAAGGGGAATTGCCGGGCGCCAGCTTCCATATCCTCCTTCCGCCCATCGGTGAGATCCCGCGGCTTGAACTAGTCCTATTTTGTCGTCGAGTTTAGGCGCTGCGCGCGGGCGCATCACCCCCGGGTCGGTTTCCCCTTTTTCCGAGTACGACTCGGCCGACTCTGGCGTAGCGAGCGACCAGGGACCCGAAAGATGGCGATCCACGCCCGGTCGGGATGAAGCCAGAGGAAACTCTGGTGGAAGTCCGAAGCGCCTCTGACGTGCAAATCGATCGTCGGAACCGGGTGTAGGGGCGAAAGACCAATCGAGCCGTCTAGTAGCTGGTTCCCTCCGAAGTTTCCCTCAGGATAGCTGGCGCTCGATCGTCGCAATTCCATCCGGTAAAGCGAACGATTGGAGGCCCCGGGGCCGTTCACGGCCTCGACCTACTCTCGAACTCGGAACGGGTGGAACGGGCCGACTCTCCCGAACGACGGAGCCGACCCATCCGGCCGCCGCCGCCAGCACGCTTCGCTGGGCGGTTGGTCACCTCGAATGCGAGTGCCAAGTGGGCCACTTTTGGTAAGCAGAACTGGCGCTGTGGGATGAACCAAACGTCCGGCTAAGGTGCCTAACGCGACGCCCATGAGATCCCCGAAAGGGTGTCGGTCGATATAGACAGCAGGACGGTGGCCACGGAAGTCGGAATCCGCTAAGGAGTGTGTAACAACTCACCTGCCGAATCGACCGGCCCCGAAAATGGATGGCGCTGGAGCGACGGACCGATGCCGGACCGTCGCGGCGAGGAGCGATGAACTTTCGCGCCGAAACGATGCCGCGACGAGTAGGAGGGCGCCGCGGCGAGCACGGAAGCCTAGGGCGCGAGCCCGGGTGGAGCCGACCGCGGGTGCAGATCTCGGTGGTAGTAGCAAATATTCGAA
>NW_027633259.1:15000-25000 GCF_053919585.1 Euprymna scolopes
CTGGGGTTTCACAACCGCCCGGCTTCTCCGACATATGTTGGAAAGGAGTAGCGATCGAGCGACGGGGGCTGTCGGTAGGCGGCCGCGGGTTGCATGTGTGCCCGGGACAGCACCCCCATCCAACTAAGGGGTGTCCCCCGGGGGCCAGGGGGACCTCGTCCAGGTCGGCCGGGCGCTTCCAGACGCCTACCGACACCGGTCAGGTCGGCGAGGCTCCCGGCGGCCCCGAGCGGGACCACAGGTTGCGGAAGGCGTCCAAGTGAGCGGCGGCGAGAGGCGGAGGCCCCCGGGGTCGACTCCGCGGCCCCCGGGTCGGTGTGCGGGCCTCCAGAGCTCGATAAAGTAGTGGTGTCGCTAGCGGTTCGAGAAGGCACTTTTCGACGCCTACTGCCACCCCCACATGGCGGTAGGCGCAAAACTGGAAAATCGCCGACCAGAAATGTCGCTTCGTATAATCGACGTTTTTTTTGACCACCATTTTCAGGTGTCGGAGGTGGGTCTGGACGAATACCAACACCATTTCTGGGGTTTCACAACCGCCCGGCTTCTCCGACATATGTTGGAAAGGAGTAGCGATCGAGCGACGGGGGCTGTCGGTAGGCGGCCGCGGGTTGCATGTGTGCCCGGGACAGCACCCCCATCCAACTAAGGGGTGTCCCCCGGGGGCCAGGGGGACCTCGTCCAGGTCGGCCGGGCGCTTCCAGACGCCTACCGACACCGGTCAGGTCGGCGAGGCTCCCGGCGGCCCCGAGCGGGACCACAGGTTGCGGAAGGCGTCCAAGTGAGCGGCGGCGAGAGGCGGAGGCCCCCGGGGTCGACTCCGCGGCCCCCGGGTCGGTGTGCGGGCCTCCAGAGCTCGATAAAGTAGTGGTGTCGCTAGCGGTCGAGAAGGCACTTTTCGACGCCTACTGCCACCCCCACATGGCGGTAGGCGCAAAACTGGAAAATCGCCGACCAGAAATGTCGCTTCGTATAATCGACGTTTTTTTTGACCACCATTTTCAGGTGTCGGAGGTGGGTCTGGACGAATACCAACACCATTTCTGGGGTTTCACAACCGCCCGGCTTCTCCGACATATGTTGGAAAGGAGTAGCGATCGAGCGACGGGGGCTGTCGGTAGGCGGCCGCGGGTTGCATGTGTGCCCGGGACAGCACCCCCATCCAACTAAGGGGTGTCCCCCGGGGGCCAGGGGGACCTCGTCCAGGTCGGCCGGGCGCTTCCAGACGCCTACCGACACCGGTCAGGTCGGCGAGGCTCCCGGCGGCCCCGAGCGGGACCACAGGTTGCGGAAGGCGTCCAAGTGAGCGGCGGCGAGAGGCGGAGGCCCCCGGGGTCGACTCCGCGGCCCCCGGGTCGGTGTGCGGGCCTCCAGAGCTCGATAAAGTAGTGGTGTCGCTAGCGGTCGAGAAGGCACTTTTCGACGCCTACTGCCACCCCCACATGGCGGTAGGTGTAAAATCGGAATAGACCGGACCAGGAATGTCGAGGGGGAAAAAAATGACAAAGTCCTGGTGTGCCTAGCCTACGAGAAGGCACTTTGCGACGCCTACCGACATCCCCATGTGGCAGTAGGCGTAAAACTGGAAAATCGCCGACCAGAAATGTCGCTTCGTATAATCGACGTTTTTTTTGACCACCATTTTCAGGTGTCGGAGGTGGGTCTGGACAAATACCAACACCATTTCTGGGGTTTTCCAGTTTGAAAGTTTTATAAAACATGTTCGGTAGGAAGCACACTTTGGTGTGTCGGTTCGTCGGAGCAGCGACTCTTTGCCTCGTGGTGGTCCGGAACGTCTCTACGGGCTTGTCGCAAAGGCGTCAGAAAGTGGCATCTCCGCCGCCTAGGGCTGTCACCGTTATCGCTGTCGCCCCGCGCTCCAACTTGTTTTGATCCGCCGCCTTCGTTCCTGCCAACCGTGCGCCCGCTCATCGTCGTTAGGTTATAATACGTGGTACGTGTGTGTGCTTCTCCGTGGACCTAGGGCTGCTCGACGTGTCGAACGATATGTTGGAACAACTAACGGCTCCTTTTCCTGGTTCCATAGTCGTCGTGGTACCCGCGTCGTCAGCCATATCTATGTCCACCATGTTTAGCCGATACGTTTGCTGCAGCTTCTGCTTCCGCCTCAGCGTTCGCCGCTCTCAGCCGCCGCTGTTGTTGCTGCCGTTCTGCCATTCAACCACTACCTGCGAATCTTTCGATGATCGGCCGAACGACCCATCGCTGTGCGACCGATAAATCCTCCGGATTAGGGAGAAACGCCGCCGCTCTCTGCCGCCGTCGAACGGAAAAACGTACATTGTAACGAACGAACGAACGAACGAACGAATTAACGAACGAGCGAACAAACAAACAAAAATAGCCGCGGGGGATGCACTATGTAGATCCTGATCCCCTTGTAACCATACGTACGTTGTTCGATGCTCTCCCGTCCTGGAAGTCGCCGCAGCAAACAGGAGGATGAGCAGCAGCAGGCGCCGCCGCCGTAACCGCCGCCTGCCTGCCGCCTCCTACTCCTGTCAGCGTCCGATCTCACAGCCGTGTGAACGTTCGCTGACACCCGATTTCTTTCCGTCTGGCAAAACCTTGGACGTCCCGCTCGCGGTACACGTGCTGCAGCGACTTCTCGTCCGACAACGCATAAGCGTCGACGTCTGCCGCCGCATCTTCTGATACGTGGACGGTGATAGCGCTAGTCCCTTCTTGCGCCACCTCCACCTTTGTTAGCGCCAAAGAAGATCGATCGAGCAGTCGTGGTCGCAGTCGATTAACCCGTTTTCACCGTCCGCAGTTCCCAAGCCGCCGATCAAGTCGTTGCTCTTCTTGTTCGTTCTTCCCATACCGTCGTTTTGCACGGCTGCCGGATGAGCCATCCTCTGTCCGGCGAAGCGCTCACGTCAGTGATCGATACTTGCACCGACAGTCCTCCCGCTCGCGACTCGGTGCTCGAATCGGACTCGTTCGTTTTTATCTCGATGCGATTGTGAAAAGGGGGACCGGTCGTCAATGTCGTGTGTGTCGACGATGTTGTTCGCCCGGTCCGCCGCGTTGTTGTCGTTTTTTTTTTTTTTTTTTTCCCCTAACGTTCGCCGTCGCACGGACGAAAGGGTGAGAAAAAAAAAAAGCTCGAAAAAGCCGCCCAAAAAAATCGGACCGAGGAGCCGCTTGCGAGAACGCGCCATGTGCACGTTGTCTCTCCTCGGTTTTCCGAGCACGAACACGACGCCGGTCGGTCGGTCGGTCGACGAAGGCGACGACGAAGGTGACGGGAAAATTTACGCCGCCGCTGCCCTGGTCCAGCTCCTCCCCGATGACGGCTGTGATGTTGACGTTGACGTTGGCGACGACGACGACGACGACGGAGACGACGACGACGACGAGACGGCATCGATGGCGACCACGATGACGACGACCTCGACGAGTTCAGTCTGCACCTTGACCTCCGATGTCCGTGTGCACTGCCGTCGTGCTGTTTGTCGTTTGTCGTATGTATCGCTGTCAAGGGTGCCGTTGTCGTTGTTGTTGTCGACGTTGTTGCTTGCTCTCTCGTCTCGGTCGGTTGGTACGTTGATGACGACGACGACGACGAAGACGACGACGACGACGACGAGACGGCATCGATGGCGACCACGATGACGACGACCTCGACGATTCCAGTCTGCACCTTGACCTCCGATGTCCGTGTGCACTGCCGTCGTGCTGTTTGTCGTTTGTCGTATGTATCGCTGTCAAGGGTGCCGTTGTCGATGTTGTTGTTGTCGACGCTGTCGTCTGTTCTCTCTTCTCGGCCGGCTGTGACGTGGACGTTGACGACGACGACGACGAGACGGAATCGATGGCGACCACGATGACGACGACCTCGGCGAGTTCAGTCTGCACCTTGACCCTCGATGTCCGTGTGCACTGCCGTCGTGCTGCTTGTCGTTTGTCGTATGTATCGCTGTCAAGGGTGCCGTTGTCGTTGTTGTTGTCGACGTTGGTCGCTTTCGTTCTTTGAGTCTCGGTCTCGGTCCAAGTCAGGGGAGAAACAAAAAAGAGGCCATCAGCGCGGGCAGCGCGCTTCTACTGACGGCGAACCTCCTCGAAAAACAAATAAACACGTGCCCGTCGTTGTAGTTGTCTGTCTTATGTCGGTCGGTCGGTCGGTCGGTCTGTCGTTCTGTCGAAACAAAGTCCCAAATTCCAACGATACCTGGTTGATCCTGCCAGTAGTCATATGCTTGTCTCAAAGCTTAAGCCATGCAAGTGTAAGTTCACGCCACGCATTAGAACGGGCGAAACCGCGAATGGCTCAGGAACCGGACCTAATCCTCGGGACCGTATTCCTCCTCGGAGGCGATGGATAACTGTGGCAATTCTAGAGCTAATACATGTGACACAGGCCGCGATCGGTCGGCGCGCCGTCGTCGCCACGCCTCGCGCGCTGGCACCCGCGTCGGCCGTTCCGGGTCGCGGCGCTACATATTAGACTGAGACCGATGCGCGTCATTCCGTCCTCCCGTCGTCGGCGTTCCCGCTCGCGGGTCCGTTCGGTGGCGGGGCTCATAGGGCGGCGCGCTCCGCTTTGGTGACTCTGGATAACTCACTGGTCGATCGCACGAGCTTTCACGCCCGGCGACGGGTCTCTCGAGGGTCCGCCCTATCAACTGTCGACGGTCGGTTAAGTGCCTACCGTGGTTACTACGGGTAACGGGGAATCGGGGTTCGATTCCGGAGAGGGAGCATGCGAAACGGCTACCACATCCAAGGAAGGCAGCAGGCGCGCAAATTACCCACTCCCGGCACGGGGAGGTAGTGACGAAAAATAACGACGCGGGACTCTGTCGAGGCCCCGCGATCGGAATGAGTACACTTCAAATCCGTTAACGAGGACCAACCGGAGGGCAAGTCTGGTGCCAGCAGCCGCGGTAATTCCAGCTCCGGTAGCGTATATTAAAGTTGTTGCGGTTAAAAAGCTCGTAGTCCGAACTCGGGTTCGTGGTCGCGCAAGCGGCCCCGGGGCGGCGGCGCCATCGTCCGTCGTTGACTTTGGTCGTCCGTTCGCATTCCCGGCCCTTTCCGCCGGTGTCAACCGCTAGCATACCCGCCACGCGGTCCTGCCGGCGAGGTGGACGAGGAGGTCGTGATCGGGATCCGGGAAAAAAAAAACAAGTGGTCGTCGGTTCGGTTCCGGGAGTAGTCTAACGGGGGGGTGCTACGTGTGTGTGTTTGGGTGTGTTCATTCGCATCCCCGCACTCTGACCCCCGCGCTTCTCTCCCTCTCCCTTTCCGCGCGTTCCTCTTTTTTTTTGAACCCCCCGGTCCGCTCCGAGTCCCTGCTTCGTGTCTTGTCTGCGCGCGTGTTGCGGTCGGCGGTTTCTCCTCCAAGGGTGCTCTTAACCGAGTGTCCGCGGCGGCCGGTACGTTCACTTTGAAAAAATTAGAGTGCTCAGAGCGGGCTGTTCAAGCTTGCATACGATAAGCATGGAATGATGGAAGAGGGCCTCGTCTACGTCTGTCGGTCTCCGTCTACGGCGAGGCAATGATCGAAGGGAGCGGTCGGGGCCACTCGTATTGCGACGTTAGAGGTGAAATTCTTGGATCGTCGCAAGACGAACTGCAGCGATGGCGTGTGGCAAGCACGTTTTCCTCGATCAAGAGCGAAAGTCGGAGGTTCGAAGACGATCAGATACCGTCGTAGTTCCGACCGTAAACGATGCCGACCGGCGATCCGCCGGCGTTCGCTTCCATGACCCGGCGGGTAGCCTGCGGGAAACCAGAGTTCGGTTCCGGGGGGAGTATGGTTGCAAAGCTGAAACTTAAAGGAATTGACGGAAGGGCACCACCAGGAGTGGAGCCTGCGGCTTAATTTGACTCAACACGGGAAAACTCACCCGGTCCGGACACCGGTAGGATTGACAGATCGATAGCTCTTTCTCGATTCGGTGGGTGGTGGTGCATGGCCGTTCTTAGTTGGTGGAGCGATCCGTCTGGTTGATTCCGATAACGAACGAGACTCCGGCCTGCTAACTAGTGCGCCGATGTCAGTGATTTTTACGGCGGGCTCGGCGTCCTCCGTGGCGCTCGGGTCCGGGTCGGTTTTCTCACGCACTTCTTAGAGGGACGGGTGGCAGAAAGCCACACGAGGCGGAGCGATAACAGGTCTGTGATGCCCTTAGATGTCCGGGGCCGCACGCGCGCTACACTGGAGGTATCAGCGGGGACTTCGCCCCGGCCCGAGAGGGTTGGGAAACCTCTGAACCACCTCCCGTGATAGGGATCGGGGCCTGTAACCAACCCCGTGAACGAGGAATTCCCGGTAGGCGCGGGTCAACAGCCCGCGTCGATCACGTCCCTGCCCTTTGTACACACCGCCCGTCGCTACTACCGATCGAACGGTCCGGTGAGGTCCTCGGATCTGGCCGACGACGCCGCCGGGCAGTGCGCGACGTGTCCGTCACGACACTCGTGCATCTACGCCTCGGCGTTCGATGCCTGGAGAAGACGACCGAACCCGATCGTTTAGAGGAAGTAAAAGTCGTAACAAGGTTTCCGTAGGTGAACCTGCGGAAGGATCATTACCGTTTTCCCGTTCGAGACTGGTTTGTTGTTTTCCGGCCTACCTCCTCTGTCTGTCGGCGTCAACGCCTCGAATGCGCGCAAACAAACCTATAAAAGGCGGAGCGAGAGATAGATTTGTGGTGACGCGGAGGTTTTTAAAGCCCCAGCTCTTCTTGCTTGCTTCCGCGTCTTACCACCTGTTTGTTTTTTCGCCCACCGCAAGTGATGGCCGCTTCTTCTTTGCCTTGTCGCCGCTTTATCGTTTTTTGTTTTTTTTGCAGCCGCTGTGCCACCGCCGCTAGCTAAAAACAAACTACTCGCGACATTGCAATGCCGTCACGCCTCCTCGCACAGACCTCCTCGCACACTACTAAATCTATATAAACAAAAACTAATATAAAAAACCCAAGTGCTGAACCCTGGACGGGGGATCACTCGGCTCGTCCGTCGATGAAGAGCGCGGCCAGCCGCGAGAACTGATGCGAATTGCAGGACTCAGTGAACATCGACACCTCGAACGCACATTGCGGCCCCGAGATCCCTTGTCTCGGGGCCACGTCCGGTCGAGAGGCGGAACGTTACATGTCTTTCTCCGTTAACGAAACGACATCTTGCCGTCCCCGTGCCCGCCCGGTCCTCGGCACGGTGGTAACCGGGACGTCGCAGGAGCGAGTGACGAGGGGGAAGAAAAATAAAAAAAGAATTGACTCCTTTCAATGTCTTTTTTTTTTTTAAAACCCTCTCCGGCCTCCTCCTTCGTCTCCCGCTGGCAGACCGCGGAGTCTTTTCCCTTTTCGACCGCGTGAAGAAACACTGTGGAGGAGGAGCAGGAGGAGTCTGTCCGAAAGCAGCCGAAGGGAGAACAAAACAAAAAAAAAAGCACCGACCTAACCGACTGCCGACGTAAGCGCCGCCTGCTCGTCTCGCTCTCTGCCTCATGAAGGTGTCTCTCAGCGACGCCTCGAGCAGCGCGACGAGCACGGCCGTCGCACCGTAAAAAGGTGGCCGCGTCGTAGGCAACGTCGGATGGGGAGGACCCACGCTTTTTTTTTAATTGTTGGCTTCTTCATTTTCGGTCGGACGGGCGCTATATCGGCCAGCCGTCGTCACACGGAGGGTACCGATCGAGATTCCTCTCCTCCAAACACCACACTCTACTAAAAACCGCCGCCCTCGGCTCGGACGAGACGACCCGCTGAACTTAAGCATATCGCTAAGCGGAGGAAAAGAAACCAACCGGGATTCCCTTAGTAACGGCGAGTGAACCGGGAGAAGCCCAACGCCGAATCCCGTCGCAAGTTAAAGGCTTCGGGACGTGTGGCGCATGGGTCGAAGGCAGCCGTTCGTTTTCGTCTCGCATAGTTCGGAGTTCCCTCGATCGGGGCCGCCCGCGGCGGGTGCCAGGCCCATTCGGTGCGGACGGCGAGCGACGGCCTTCGATCCGAGAGTCGGGTTGCTTGGGAACGCAGCCCAAATCGGGTGGTAAGCTCCATCCAAGGCTAAATACCGGGACGAGTCCGATAGTCGACAAGTACCGTGAGGGAAAGTTGAAAAGAACTTTGGAGAGAGAGTTCAAGAGAACGTGAAACCGCCCAGGGGTAAACGGGTGGGACCGCTCACCGCGATCGCGGGGGGACTCAGTCCGGTGCTGCCTAGGCTCGAGCCCAAACTCGATGTGTGTTCTTGAAAGAGAGGCCGTCGCGGCACAGGTCGTCGTTCGTCGTGTCCGCGGGGAACTCGTTCTCCGCGGGCCAGCTTTTGTGCCCGCGTCGCCGACGAAGGAGACGGGCCGCGTGGATAGCGGGAAGGGAAACGTGGTGACGACCGCGGCGTCGGTAGGTGGCTGCGTCGGTTGGCTGCGACGGAGGGGACTCGTCCTCTCGATCGCTGCTGCCGCCGGGCCCTAACCCGCCGCATCCGTCGCCGCCGCTTCTTCTTTCCTCCTGCTCCCTCCGCGCGCGACTCCGCTGCACCCGTCCCCTTCTCATCGCTCGGCGTAATCATGGCGCGGGCGCTTCGGCGCGACCTCCGCGCGGCCGGCACCGGACGCACTTCCCCTCCGGTCCGTCGTCGCGACCCGTTCCCGGCGTGCAGGTCGAACACGCGGGTTTTTTTCCGTAGGCGGCAGGCGTTTCATCACCCTGAAAACCCCCGTCTTCCCACCTTGTGAAGTCGGGGGCCACCGGCCGTCGGGCCCGCGAACGTAACTGCCCCTTTCTGCCGGGAACGGAGGAAATCTGACACGATCCGTTACACGTGGCGAGCCGGTCCGTTTTGATCCCGCCGGAAGTCGCGTGCGGGCGACGCACTCTGTGTGTCGCTCCTTAGGCGCCCCACCGTCTCGGGCGCGTGCGCGATGAGAGGCGGGATAGGACTGGCGCGGCCTCGCCGTCACGCACCTCGCCGACGTTTCGGGTTCTTGTCGGGGGCAACCCCGCCCGCGCCCGTTTCCGTTTCCGGAGAGGTCGCTCGGCGACGCTTTTTTACTCGAGCCGCCCGCCACCCCGGGTCAGCGACGTGCATCGGCAACCCACCCCGACCCGTCTTGAAACACGGACCGAGGAGTCCTGGCCGTTCGCGAGTCGTAGGGGCCACCTCTGACTAACCCCGAAGGCGAAGCGAAAGCGAGAGAGCGTGTAGGAGGGCGTCGATCGGGAGAGGTGTCGTGGCAAAGTCGTCCGGGGGTCGTCGGGGGGTGTCGTCGGTCTCGTGCCGTCGTCTTCTCCTCGCCTCACCCGCCTCCGAGCCGTGCCCGATCCCGCCGGCGCGGCGTTTTCGGCCTTCCGCCGTCGCTGCTGCGGTGCCCGCAACTTTTCCTTTTTTCTCTCTTCCCGAGAGAGATAGGAGAGGGAAGGCTCGTGGCTGACGTGCGGTTGTTTTTCCCTCCTCCCCGAGAGGGGACCGGCGCATCTTCCAAAAAGGGGAATTGCCGGGCGCCAGCTTCCATATCCTCCTTCCGCCCATCGGTGAGATCCCGCGGCTTGAACTAGTCCTATTTTGTCGTCGAGTTTAGGCGCTGCGCGCGGGCGCATCACCCCCGGGTCGGTTTCCCCTTTTTCCGAGTACGACTCGGCCGACTCTGGCGTAGCGAGCGACCAGGGACCCGAAAGATGGCGATCCACGCCCGGTCGGGATGAAGCCAGAGGAAACTCTGGTGGAAGTCCGAAGCGCCTCTGACGTGCAAATCGATCGTCGGAACCGGGTGTAGGGGCGAAAGACCAATCGAGCCGTCTAGTAGCTGGTTCCCTCCGAAGTTTCCCTCAGGATAGCTGGCGCTCGATCGTCGCAATTCCATCCGGTAAAGCGAACGATTGGAGGCCCCGGGGCCGTTCACGGCCTCGACCTACTCTCGAACTCGGAACGGGTGGAACGGGCCGACTCTCCCGAACGACGGAGCCGACCCATCCGGCCGCCGCCGCCAGCACGCTTCGCTGGGCGGTTGGTCACCTCGAATGCG
>NW_027633259.1:30000-40000 GCF_053919585.1 Euprymna scolopes
GGGGCCAGGGGGACCTCGTCCAGGTCGGCCGGGCGCTTCCAGACGCCTACCGACACCGGTCAGGTCGGCGAGGCTCCCGGCGGCCCCGAGCGGGACCACAGGTTGCGGAAGGCGTCCAAGTGAGCGGCGGCGAGAGGCGGAGGCCCCCGGGGTCGACTCCGCGGCCCCCGGGTCGGTGTGCGGGCCTCCAGAGCTCGATAAAGTAGTGGTGTCGCTAGCGGTCGAGAAGGCACTTTTCGACGCCTACTGCCACCCCCACATGGCGGTAGGCGCAAAACTGGAAAATCGCCGACCAGAAATGTCGCTTCGTATAATCGACGTTTTTTTTGACCACCATTTTCAGGTGTCGGAGGTGGGTCTGGACGAATACCAACACCATTTCTGGGGTTTCACAACCGCCCGGCTTCTCCGACATATGTTGGAAAGGAGTAGCGATCGAGCGACGGGGGCTGTCGGTAGGCGGCCGCGGGTTGCATGTGTGCCCGGGACAGCACCCCCATCCAACTAAGGGGTGTCCCCCGGGGGCCAGGGGGACCTCGTCCAGGTCGGCCGGGCGCTTCCAGACGCCTACCGACACCGGTCAGGTCGGCGAGGCTCCCGGCGGCCCCGAGCGGGACCACAGGTTGCGGAAGGCGTCCAAGTGAGCGGCGGCGAGAGGCGGAGGCCCCCGGGGTCGACTCCGCGGCCCCCGGGTCGGTGTGCGGGCCTCCAGAGCTCGATAAAGTAGTGGTGTCGCTAGCGGTCGAGAAGGCACTTTTCGACGCCTACTGCCACCCCCACATGGCGGTAGGCGCAAAACTGGAAAATCGCCGACCAGAAATGTCGCTTCGTATAATCGACGTTTTTTTTGACCACCATTTTCAGGTGTCGGAGGTGGGTCTGGACGAATACCAACACCATTTCTGGGGTTTCACAACCGCCCGGCTTCTCCGACATATGTTGGAAAGGAGTAGCGATCGAGCGACGGGGGCTGTCGGTAGGCGGCCGCGGGTTGCATGTGTGCCCGGGACAGCACCCCCATCCAACTAAGGGGTGTCCCCCGGGGGCCAGGGGGACCTCGTCCAGGTCGGCCGGGCGCTTCCAGACGCCTACCGACACCGGTCAGGTCGGCGAGGCTCCCGGCGGCCCCGAGCGGGACCACAGGTTGCGGAAGGCGTCCAAGTGAGCGGCGGCGAGAGGCGGAGGCCCCCGGGGTCGACTCCGCGGCCCCCGGGTCGGTGTGCGGGCCTCCAGAGCTCGATAAAGTAGTGGTGTCGCTAGCGGTCGAGAAGGCACTTTTCGACGCCTACTGCCACCCCCACATGGCGGTAGGCGCAAAACTGGAAAATCGCCGACCAGAAATGTCGCTTCGTATAATCGACGTTTTTTTGACCACCATTTTCAGGTGTCGGAGGTGGGTCTGGACGAATACCAACACCATTTCTGGGGTTTCACAACCGCCCGGCTTCTCCGACATATGTTGGAAAGGAGTAGCGATCGAGCGACGGGGGCTGTCGGTAGGCGGCCGCGGGTTGCATGTGTGCCCGGGACAGCACCCCCATCCAACTAAGGGGTGTCCCCCGGGGGCCAGGGGGACCTCGTCCAGGTCGGCCGGGCGCTTCCAGACGCCTACCGACACCGGTCAGGTCGGCGAGGCTCCCGGCGGCCCCGAGCGGGACCACAGGTTGCGGAAGGCGTCCAAGTGAGCGGCGGCGAGAGGCGGAGGCCCCCGGGGTCGACTCCGCGGCCCCCGGGTCGGTGTGCGGGCCTCCAGAGCTCGATAAAGTAGTGGTGTCGCTAGCGGTCGAGAAGGCACTTTTCGACGCCTACTGCCACCCCCACATGGCGGTAGGTGTAAAATCGGAATAGACCGGACCAGGAATGTCGAGGGGGAAAAAAATGACAAAGTCCTGGTGTGCCTAGCCTACGAGAAGGCACTTTGCGACGCCTACCGACATCCCCATGTGGCAGTAGGCGTAAAACTGGAAAATCGCCGACCAGAAATGTCGCTTCGTATAATCGACGTTTTTTTTGACCACCATTTTCAGGTGTCGGAGGTGGGTCTGGACAAATACCAACACCATTTCTGGGGTTTTCCAGTTTGAAAGTTTTATAAAACATGTTCGGTAGGAAGCACACTTTGGTGTGTCGGTTCGTCGGAGCAGCGACTCTTTGCCTCGTGGTGGTCCGGAACGTCTCTACGGGCTTGTCGCAAAGGCGTCAGAAAGTGGCATCTCCGCCGCCTAGGGCTGTCACCGTTATCGCTGTCGCCCCGCGCTCCAACTTGTTTTGATCCGCCGCCTTCGTTCCTGCCAACCGTGCGCCCGCTCATCGTCGTTAGGTTATAATACGTGGTACGTGTGTGTGCTTCTCCGTGGACCTAGGGCTGCTCGACGTGTCGAACGATATGTTGGAACAACTAACGGCTCCTTTTCCTGGTTCCATAGTCGTCGTGGTACCCGCGTCGTCAGCCATATCTATGTCCACCATGTTTAGCCGATACGTTTGCTGCAGCTTCTGCTTCCGCCTCAGCGTTCGCCGCTCTCAGCCGCCGCTGTTGTTGCTGCCGTTCTGCCATTCAACCACTACCTGCGAATCTTTCGATGATCGGCCGAACGACCCATCGCTGTGCGACCGATAAATCCTCCGGATTAGGGAGAAACGCCGCCGCTCTCTGCCGCCGTCGAACGGAAAAACGTACATTGTAACGAACGAACGAACGAACGAACGAATTAACGAACGAGCGAACAAACAAACAAAAATAGCCGCGGGGGATGCACTATGTAGATCCTGATCCCCTTGTAACCATACGTACGTTGTTCGATGCTCTCCCGTCCTGGAAGTCGCCGCAGCAAACAGGAGGATGAGCAGCAGCAGGCGCCGCCGCCGTAACCGCCGCCTGCCTGCCGCCTCCTACTCCTGTCAGCGTCCGATCTCACAGCCGTGTGAACGTTCGCTGACACCCGATTTCTTTCCGTCTGGCAAAACCTTGGACGTCCCGCTCGCGGTACACGTGCTGCAGCGACTTCTCGTCCGACAACGCATAAGCGTCGACGTCTGCCGCCGCATCTTCTGATACGTGGACGGTGATAGCGCTAGTCCCTTCTTGCGCCACCTCCACCTTTGTTAGCGCCAAAGAAGATCGATCGAGCAGTCGTGGTCGCAGTCGATTAACCCGTTTTCACCGTCCGCAGTTCCCAAGCCGCCGATCAAGTCGTTGCTCTTCTTGTTCGTTCTTCCCATACCGTCGATTTGCACGGCTGCCGGATGAGCCATCCTCTGTCCGGCGAAGCGCTCACGTCAGTGATCGATACTTGCACCGACAGTCCTCCCGCTCGCGACTCGGTGCTCGAATCGGACTCGTTCGTTTTTATCTCGATGCGATTGTGAAAAGGGGGACCGGTCGTCAATGTCGTGTGTGTCGACGATGTTGTTCGCCCGGTCCGCCGCGTTGTTGTCGTTTTTTTTTTTTTTTTTTTTCCCCTAACGTTCGCCGTCGCACGGACGAAAGGGTGAGAAAAAAAAAAAGCTCGAAAAAGCCGCCCAAAAAAATCGGACCGAGGAGCCGCTTGCGAGAACGCGCCATGTGCACGTTGTCTCTCCTCGGTTTTCCGAGCACGAACACGACGCCGGTCGGTCGGTCGGTCGACGAAGGCGACGACGAAGGTGACGGGAAAATTTACGCCGCCGCTGCCCTGGTCCAGCTCCTCCCCGATGACGGCTGTGATGTTGACGTTGACGTTGGCGACGACGACGACGACGACGGAGACGACGACGACGACGAGACGGCATCGATGGCGACCACGATGACGACGACCTCGACGAGTTCAGTCTGCACCTTGACCTCCGATGTCCGTGTGCACTGCCGTCGTGCTGTTTGTCGTTTGTCGTATGTATCGCTGTCAAGGGTGCCGTTGTCGTTGTTGTTGTCGACGTTGTTGCTTGCTCTCTCGTCTCGGTCGGTTGGTACGTTGATGACGACGACGACGACGAAGACGACGACGACGACGACGAGACGGCATCGATGGCGACCACGATGACGACGACCTCGACGATTCCAGTCTGCACCTTGACCTCCGATGTCCGTGTGCACTGCCGTCGTGCTGTTTGTCGTTTGTCGTATGTATCGCTGTCAAGGGTGCCGTTGTCGATGTTGTTGTTGTCGACGCTGTCGTCTGTTCTCTCTTCTCGGCCGGCTGTGACGTGGACGTTGACGACGACGACGACGAGACGGAATCGATGGCGACCACGATGACGACGACCTCGGCGAGTTCAGTCTGCACCTTGACCCTCGATGTCCGTGTGCACTGCCGTCGTGCTGCTTGTCGTTTGTCGTATGTATCGCTGTCAAGGGTGCCGTTGTCGTTGTTGTTGTCGACGTTGGTCGCTTTCGTTCTTTGAGTCTCGGTCTCGGTCCAAGTCAGGGGAGAAACAAAAAAGAGGCCATCAGCGCGGGCAGCGCGCTTCTACTGACGGCGAACCTCCTCGAAAAACAAATAAACACGTGCCCGTCGTTGTAGTTGTCTGTCTTATGTCGGTCGGTCGGTCGGTCGGTCTGTCGTTCTGTCGAAACAAAGTCCCAAATTCCAACGATACCTGGTTGATCCTGCCAGTAGTCATATGCTTGTCTCAAAGCTTAAGCCATGCAAGTGTAAGTTCACGCCACGCATTAGAACGGGCGAAACCGCGAATGGCTCAGGAACCGGACCTAATCCTCGGGACCGTATTCCTCCTCGGAGGCGATGGATAACTGTGGCAATTCTAGAGCTAATACATGTGACACAGGCCGCGATCGGTCGGCGCGCCGTCGTCGCCACGCCTCGCGCGCTGGCACCCGCGTCGGCCGTTCCGGGTCGCGGCGCTACATATTAGACTGAGACCGATGCGCGTCATTCCGTCCTCCCGTCGTCGGCGTTCCCGCTCGCGGGTCCGTTCGGTGGCGGGGCTCATAGGGCGGCGCGCTCCGCTTTGGTGACTCTGGATAACTCACTGGTCGATCGCACGAGCTTTCACGCCCGGCGACGGGTCTCTCGAGGGTCCGCCCTATCAACTGTCGACGGTCGGTTAAGTGCCTACCGTGGTTACTACGGGTAACGGGGAATCGGGGTTCGATTCCGGAGAGGGAGCATGCGAAACGGCTACCACATCCAAGGAAGGCAGCAGGCGCGCAAATTACCCACTCCCGGCACGGGGAGGTAGTGACGAAAAATAACGACGCGGGACTCTGTCGAGGCCCTGCGATCGGAATGAGTACACTTCAAATCCGTTAACGAGGACCAACCGGAGGGCAAGTCTGGTGCCAGCAGCCGCGGTAATTCCAGCTCCGGTAGCGTATATTAAAGTTGTTGCGGTTAAAAAGCTCGTAGTCCGAACTCGGGTTCGTGGTCGCGCAAGCGGCCCCGGGGCGGCGGCGCCATCGTCCGTCGTTGACTTTGGTCGTCCGTTCGCATTCCCGGCCCTTTCCGCCGGTGTCAACCGCTAGCATACCCGCCACGCGGTCCTGCCGGCGAGGTGGACGAGGAGGTCGTGATCGGGATCCGGGAAAAAAAAAACAAGTGGTCGTCGGTTCGGTTCCGGGAGTAGTCTAACGGGGGGGTGCTACGTGTGTGTGTTTGGGTGTGTTCATTCGCATCCCCGCACTCTGACCCCCGCGCTTCTCTCCCTCTCCCTTTCCGCGCGTTCCTCTTTTTTTTTGAACCCCCCGGTCCGCTCCGAGTCCCTGCTTCGTGTCTTGTCTGCGCGCGTGTTGCGGTCGGCGGTTTCTCCTCCAAGGGTGCTCTTAACCGAGTGTCCGCGGCGGCCGGTACGTTCACTTTGAAAAAATTAGAGTGCTCAGAGCGGGCTGTTCAAGCTTGCATACGATAAGCATGGAATGATGGAAGAGGGCCTCGTCTACGTCTGTCGGTCTCCGTCTACGGCGAGGCAATGATCGAAGGGAGCGGTCGGGGCCACTCGTATTGCGACGTTAGAGGTGAAATTCTTGGATCGTCGCAAGACGAACTGCAGCGATGGCGTGTGGCAAGCACGTTTTCCTCGATCAAGAGCGAAAGTCGGAGGTTCGAAGACGATCAGATACCGTCGTAGTTCCGACCGTAAACGATGCCGACCGGCGATCCGCCGGCGTTCGCTTCCATGACCCGGCGGGTAGCCTGCGGGAAACCAGAGTTCGGTTCCGGGGGGAGTATGGTTGCAAAGCTGAAACTTAAAGGAATTGACGGAAGGGCACCACCAGGAGTGGAGCCTGCGGCTTAATTTGACTCAACACGGGAAAACTCACCCGGTCCGGACACCGGTAGGATTGACAGATCGATAGCTCTTTCTCGATTCGGTGGGTGGTGGTGCATGGCCGTTCTTAGTTGGTGGAGCGATCCGTCTGGTTGATTCCGATAACGAACGAGACTCCGGCCTGCTAACTAGTGCGCCGATGTCAGTGATTTTTACGGCGGGCTCGGCGTCCTCCGTGGCGCTCGGGTCCGGGTCGGTTTTCTCACGCACTTCTTAGAGGGACGGGTGGCAGAAAGCCACACGAGGCGGAGCGATAACAGGTCTGTGATGCCCTTAGATGTCCGGGGCCGCACGCGCGCTACACTGGAGGTATCAGCGGGGACTTCGCCCCGGCCCGAGAGGGTTGGGAAACCTCTGAACCACCTCCCGTGATAGGGATCGGGGCCTGTAACCAACCCCGTGAACGAGGAATTCCCGGTAGGCGCGGGTCAACAGCCCGCGTCGATCACGTCCCTGCCCTTTGTACACACCGCCCGTCGCTACTACCGATCGAACGGTCCGGTGAGGTCCTCGGATCTGGCCGACGACGCCGCCGGGCAGTGCGCGACGTGTCCGTCACGACACTCGTGCATCTACGCCTCGGCGTTCGATGCCTGGAGAAGACGACCGAACCCGATCGTTTAGAGGAAGTAAAAGTCGTAACAAGGTTTCCGTAGGTGAACCTGCGGAAGGATCATTACCGTTTTCCCGTTCGAGACTGGTTTGTTGTTTTCCGGCCTACCTCCTCTGTCTGTCGGCGTCAACGCCTCGAATGCGCGCAAACAAACCTATAAAAGGCGGAGCGAGAGATAGATTTGTGGTGACGCGGAGGTTTTTAAAGCCCCAGCTCTTCTTGCTTGCTTCCGCGTCTTACCACCTGTTTGTTTTTTCGCCCACCGCAAGTGATGGCCGCTTCTTCTTTGCCTTGTCGCCGCTTTATCGTTTTTTGTTTTTTTTGCAGCCGCTGTGCCACCGCCGCTAGCTAAAAACAAACTACTCGCGACATTGCAATGCCGTCACGCCTCCTCGCACAGACCTCCTCGCACACTACTAAATCTATATAAACAAAAACTAATATAAAAAACCCAAGTGCTGAACCCTGGACGGGGGATCACTCGGCTCGTCCGTCGATGAAGAGCGCGGCCAGCCGCGAGAACTGATGCGAATTGCAGGACTCAGTGAACATCGACACCTCGAACGCACATTGCGGCCCCGAGATCCCTTGTCTCGGGGCCACGTCCGGTCGAGAGGCGGAACGTTACATGTCTTTCTCCGTTAACGAAACGACATCTTGCCGTCCCCGTGCCCGCCCGGTCCTCGGCACGGTGGTAACCGGGACGTCGCAGGAGCGAGTGACGAGGGGGAAGAAAAATAAAAAAAGAATTGACTCCTTTCAATGTCTTTTTTTTTTTTAAAACCCTCTCCGGCCTCCTCCTTCGTCTCCCGCTGGCAGACCGCGGAGTCTTTTCCCTTTTCGACCGCGTGAAGAAACACTGTGGAGGAGGAGCAGGAGGAGTCTGTCCGAAAGCAGCCGAAGGGAGAACAAAACAAAAAAAAAAGCACCGACCTAACCGACTGCCGACGTAAGCGCCGCCTGCTCGTCTCGCTCTCTGCCTCATGAAGGTGTCTCTCAGCGACGCCTCGAGCAGCGCGACGAGCACGGCCGTCGCACCGTAAAAAGGTGGCCGCGTCGTAGGCAACGTCGGATGGGGAGGACCCACGCTTTTTTTTTAATTGTTGGCTTCTTCATTTTCGGTCGGACGGGCGCTATATCGGCCAGCCGTCGTCACACGGAGGGTACCGATCGAGATTCCTCTCCTCCAAACACCACACTCTACTAAAAACCGCCGCCCTCGGCTCGGACGAGACGACCCGCTGAACTTAAGCATATCGCTAAGCGGAGGAAAAGAAACCAACCGGGATTCCCTTAGTAACGGCGAGTGAACCGGGAGAAGCCCAACGCCGAATCCCGTCGCAAGTTAAAGGCTTCGGGACGTGTGGCGCATGGGTCGAAGGCAGCCGTTCGTTTTCGTCTCGCATAGTTCGGAGTTCCCTCGATCGGGGCCGCCCGCGGCGGGTGCCAGGCCCATTCGGTGCGGACGGCGAGCGACGGCCTTCGATCCGAGAGTCGGGTTGCTTGGGAACGCAGCCCAAATCGGGTGGTAAGCTCCATCCAAGGCTAAATACCGGGACGAGTCCGATAGTCGACAAGTACCGTGAGGGAAAGTTGAAAAGAACTTTGGAGAGAGAGTTCAAGAGAACGTGAAACCGCCCAGGGGTAAACGGGTGGGACCGCTCACCGCGATCGCGGGGGGACTCAGTCCGGTGCTGCCTAGGCTCGAGCCCAAACTCGATGTGTGTTCTTGAAAGAGAGGCCGTCGCGGCACAGGTCGTCGTTCGTCGTGTCCGCGGGGAACTCGTTCTCCGCGGGCCAGCTTTTGTGCCCGCGTCGCCGACGAAGGAGACGGGCCGCGTGGATAGCGGGAAGGGAAACGTGGTGACGACCGCGGCGTCGGTAGGTGGCTGCGTCGGTTGGCTGCGACGGAGGGGACTCGTCCTCTCGATCGCTGCTGCCGCCGGGCCCTAACCCGCCGCATCCGTCGCCGCCGCTTCTTCTTTCCTCCTGCTCCCTCCGCGCGCGACTCCGCTGCACCCGTCCCCTTCTCATCGCTCGGCGTAATCATGGCGCGGGCGCTTCGGCGCGACCTCCGCGCGGCCGGCACCGGACGCACTTCCCCTCCGGTCCGTCGTCGCGACCCGTTCCCGGCGTGCAGGTCGAACACGCGGGTTTTTTTCCGTAGGCGGCAGGCGTTTCATCACCCTGAAAACCCCCGTCTTCCCACCTTGTGAAGTCGGGGGCCACCGGCCGTCGGGCCCGCGAACGTAACTGCCCCTTTCTGCCGGGAACGGAGGAAATCTGACACGATCCGTTACACGTGGCGAGCCGGTCCGTTTTGATCCCGCCGGAAGTCGCGTGCGGGCGACGCACTCTGTGTGTCGCTCCTTAGGCGCCCCACCGTCTCGGGCGCGTGCGCGATGAGAGGCGGGATAGGACTGGCGCGGCCTCGCCGTCACGCACCTCGCCGACGTTTCGGGTTCTTGTCGGGGGCAACCCCGCCCGCGCCCGTTTCCGTTTCCGGAGAGGTCGCTCGGCGACGCTTTTTTACTCGAGCCGCC
Organism: Euprymna scolopes; assembly: GCF_053919585.1. Taxonomy (NCBI): domain Eukaryota; kingdom Metazoa; phylum Mollusca; class Cephalopoda; order Sepiida; family Sepiolidae; genus Euprymna; species Euprymna scolopes. The sequence continues at coordinate 39,421 of NW_027633259.1, forward strand.
CGCCACCCCGGGTCAGCGACGTGCATCGGCAACCCACCCGACCCGTCTTGAAACACGGACCGAGGAGTCCTGGCCGTTCGCGAGTCGTAGGGGCCACCTCTGACTAACCCCGAAGGCGAAGCGAAAGCGAGAGAGCGTGTAGGAGGGCGTCGATCGGGAGAGGTGTCGTGGCAAAGTCGTCCGGGGGTCGTCGGGGGGTGTCGTCGGTCTCGTGCCGTCGTCTTCTCCTCGCCTCACCCGCCTCCGAGCCGTGCCCGATCCCGCCGGCGCGGCGTTTTCGGCCTTCCGCCGTCGCTGCTGCGGTGCCCGCAACTTTTCCTTTTTTCTCTCTTCCCGAGAGAGATAGGAGAGGGAAGGCTCGTGGCTGACGTGCGGTTGTTTTTCCCTCCTCCCCGAGAGGGGACCGGCGCATCTTCCAAAAAGGGGAATTGCCGGGCGCCAGCTTCCATATCCTCCTTCCGCCCATCGGTGAGATCCCGCGGCTTGAACTAGTCCTATTTTGTCGTCGAGTTTAGGCGCTGCGCGCGGGCGCATCACCCCCGGGTCGGTTTCCCCTTTTTCCGAGTACGACTCGGCCGAC
>NW_027633259.1:45000-55000 GCF_053919585.1 Euprymna scolopes
GCCCCCGGGGTCGACTCCGCGGCCCCCGGGTCGGTGTGCGGGCCTCCAGAGCTCGATAAAGTAGTGGTGTCGCTAGCGGTCGAGAAGGCACTTTTCGACGCCTACTGCCACCCCCACATGGCGGTAGGCGCAAAACTGGAAAATCGCCGACCAGAAATGTCGCTTCGTATAATCGACGTTTTTTTTGACCACCATTTTCAGGTGTCGGAGGTGGGTCTGGACGAATACCAACACCATTTCTGGGGTTTCACAACCGCCCGGCTTCTCCGACATATGTTGGAAAGGAGTAGCGATCGAGCGACGGGGGCTGTCGGTAGGCGGCCGCGGGTTGCATGTGTGCCCGGGACAGCACCCCCATCCAACTAAGGGGTGTCCCCCGGGGGCCAGGGGGACCTCGTCCAGGTCGGCCGGGCGCTTCCAGACGCCTACCGACACCGGTCAGGTCGGCGAGGCTCCCGGCGGCCCCGAGCGGGACCACAGGTTGCGGAAGGCGTCCAAGTGAGCGGCGGCGAGAGGCGGAGGCCCCCGGGGTCGACTCCGCGGCCCCCGGGTCGGTGTGCGGGCCTCCAGAGCTCGATAAAGTAGTGGTGTCGCTAGCGGTCGAGAAGGCACTTTTCGACGCCTACTGCCACCCCCACATGGCGGTAGGCGCAAAACTGGAAAATCGCCGACCAGAAATGTCGCTTCGTATAATCGACGTTTTTTTTGACCACCATTTTCAGGTGTCGGAGGTGGGTCTGGACGAATACCAACACCATTTCTGGGGTTTCACAACCGCCCGGCTTCTCCGACATATGTTGGAAAGGAGTAGCGATCGAGCGACGGGGGCTGTCGGTAGGCGGCCGCGGGTTGCATGTGTGCCCGGGACAGCACCCCCATCCAACTAAGGGGTGTCCCCCGGGGGCCAGGGGGACCTCGTCCAGGTCGGCCGGGCGCTTCCAGACGCCTACCGACACCGGTCAGGTCGGCGAGGCTCCCGGCGGCCCCGAGCGGGACCACAGGTTGCGGAAGGCGTCCAAGTGAGCGGCGGCGAGAGGCGGAGGCCCCCGGGGTCGACTCCGCGGCCCCCGGGTCGGTGTGCGGGCCTCCAGAGCTCGATAAAGTAGTGGTGTCGCTAGCGGTCGAGAAGGCACTTTTCGACGCCTACTGCCACCCCCACATGGCGGTAGGCGCAAAACTGGAAAATCGCCGACCAGAAATGTCGCTTCGTATAATCGACGTTTTTTTTGACCACCATTTTCAGGTGTCGGAGGTGGGTCTGGACGAATACCAACACCATTTCTGGGGTTTCACAACCGCCCGGCTTCTCCGACATATGTTGGAAAGGAGTAGCGATCGAGCGACGGGGGCTGTCGGTAGGCGGCCGCGGGTTGCATGTGTGCCCGGGACAGCACCCCCATCCAACTAAGGGGTGTCCCCCGGGGGCCAGGGGGACCTCGTCCAGGTCGGCCGGGCGCTTCCAGACGCCTACCGACACCGGTCAGGTCGGCGAGGCTCCCGGCGGCCCCGAGCGGGACCACAGGTTGCGGAAGGCGTCCAAGTGAGCGGCGGCGAGAGGCGGAGGCCCCCGGGGTCGACTCCGCGGCCCCCGGGTCGGTGTGCGGGCCTCCAGAGCTCGATAAAGTAGTGGTGTCGCTAGCGGTCGAGAAGGCACTTTTCGACGCCTACTGCCACCCCCACATGGCGGTAGGCGCAAAACTGGAAATCGCCGACCAGAAATGTCGCTTCGTATAATCGACGTTTTTTTTGACCACCATTTTCAGGTGTCGGAGGTGGGTCTGGACGAATACCAACACCATTTCTGGGGTTTCACAACCGCCCGGCTTCTCCGACATATGTTGGAAAGGAGTAGCGATCGAGCGACGGGGGCTGTCGGTAGGCGGCCGCGGGTTGCATGTGTGCCCGGGACAGCACCCCCATCCAACTAAGGGGTGTCCCCCGGGGGCCAGGGGGACCTCGTCCAGGTCGGCCGGGCGCTTCCAGACGCCTACCGACACCGGTCAGGTCGGCGAGGCTCCCGGCGGCCCCGAGCGGGACCACAGGTTGCGGAAGGCGTCCAAGTGAGCGGCGGCGAGAGGCGGAGGCCCCCGGGGTCGACTCCGCGGCCCCCGGGTCGGTGTGCGGGCCTCCAGAGCTCGATAAAGTAGTGGTGTCGCTAGCGGTCGAGAAGGCACTTTTCGACGCCTACTGCCACCCCCACATGGCGGTAGGTGTAAAATCGGAATAGACCGGACCAGGAATGTCGAGGGGGAAAAAAATGACAAAGTCCTGGTGTGCCTAGCCTACGAGAAGGCACTTTGCGACGCCTACCGACATCCCCATGTGGCAGTAGGCGTAAAACTGGAAAATCGCCGACCAGAAATGTCGCTTCGTATAATCGACGTTTTTTTTGACCACCATTTTCAGGTGTCGGAGGTGGGTCTGGACAAATACCAACACCATTTCTGGGGTTTTCCAGTTTGAAAGTTTTATAAAACATGTTCGGTAGGAAGCACACTTTGGTGTGTCGGTTCGTCGGAGCAGCGACTCTTTGCCTCGTGGTGGTCCGGAACGTCTCTACGGGCTTGTCGCAAAGGCGTCAGAAAGTGGCATCTCCGCCGCCTAGGGCTGTCACCGTTATCGCTGTCGCCCCGCGCTCCAACTTGTTTTGATCCGCCGCCTTCGTTCCTGCCAACCGTGCGCCCGCTCATCGTCGTTAGGTTATAATACGTGGTACGTGTGTGTGCTTCTCCGTGGACCTAGGGCTGCTCGACGTGTCGAACGATATGTTGGAACAACTAACGGCTCCTTTTCCTGGTTCCATAGTCGTCGTGGTACCCGCGTCGTCAGCCATATCTATGTCCACCATGTTTAGCCGATACGTTTGCTGCAGCTTCTGCTTCCGCCTCAGCGTTCGCCGCTCTCAGCCGCCGCTGTTGTTGCTGCCGTTCTGCCATTCAACCACTACCTGCGAATCTTTCGATGATCGGCCGAACGACCCATCGCTGTGCGACCGATAAATCCTCCGGATTAGGGAGAAACGCCGCCGCTCTCTGCCGCCGTCGAACGGAAAAACGTACATTGTAACGAACGAACGAACGAACGAACGAATTAACGAACGAGCGAACAAACAAACAAAAATAGCCGCGGGGGATGCACTATGTAGATCCTGATCCCCTTGTAACCATACGTACGTTGTTCGATGCTCTCCCGTCCTGGAAGTCGCCGCAGCAAACAGGAGGATGAGCAGCAGCAGGCGCCGCCGCCGTAACCGCCGCCTGCCTGCCGCCTCCTACTCCTGTCAGCGTCCGATCTCACAGCCGTGTGAACGTTCGCTGACACCCGATTTCTTTCCGTCTGGCAAAACCTTGGACGTCCCGCTCGCGGTACACGTGCTGCAGCGACTTCTCGTCCGACAACGCATAAGCGTCGACGTCTGCCGCCGCATCTTCTGATACGTGGACGGTGATAGCGCTAGTCCCTTCTTGCGCCACCTCCACCTTTGTTAGCGCCAAAGAAGATCGATCGAGCAGTCGTGGTCGCAGTCGATTAACCCGTTTTCACCGTCCGCAGTTCCCAAGCCGCCGATCAAGTCGTTGCTCTTCTTGTTCGTTCTTCCCATACCGTCGATTTGCACGGCTGCCGGATGAGCCATCCTCTGTCCGGCGAAGCGCTCACGTCAGTGATCGATACTTGCACCGACAGTCCTCCCGCTCGCGACTCGGTGCTCGAATCGGACTCGTTCGTTTTTATCTCGATGCGATTGTGAAAAGGGGGACCGGTCGTCAATGTCGTGTGTGTCGACGATGTTGTTCGCCCGGTCCGCCGCGTTGTTGTCGTTTTTTTTTTTTTTTTTTTTCCCCTAACGTTCGCCGTCGCACGGACGAAAGGGTGAGAAAAAAAAAAAGCTCGAAAAAGCCGCCCAAAAAAATCGGACCGAGGAGCCGCTTGCGAGAACGCGCCATGTGCACGTTGTCTCTCCTCGGTTTTCCGAGCACGAACACGACGCCGGTCGGTCGGTCGGTCGACGAAGGCGACGACGAAGGTGACGGGAAAATTTACGCCGCCGCTGCCCTGGTCCAGCTCCTCCCCGATGACGGCTGTGATGTTGACGTTGACGTTGGCGACGACGACGACGACGACGGAGACGACGACGACGACGAGACGGCATCGATGGCGACCACGATGACGACGACCTCGACGAGTTCAGTCTGCACCTTGACCTCCGATGTCCGTGTGCACTGCCGTCGTGCTGTTTGTCGTTTGTCGTATGTATCGCTGTCAAGGGTGCCGTTGTCGTTGTTGTTGTCGACGTTGTTGCTTGCTCTCTCGTCTCGGTCGGTTGGTACGTTGATGACGACGACGACGACGAAGACGACGACGACGACGACGAGACGGCATCGATGGCGACCACGATGACGACGACCTCGACGATTCCAGTCTGCACCTTGACCTCCGATGTCCGTGTGCACTGCCGTCGTGCTGTTTGTCGTTTGTCGTATGTATCGCTGTCAAGGGTGCCGTTGTCGATGTTGTTGTTGTCGACGCTGTCGTCTGTTCTCTCTTCTCGGCCGGCTGTGACGTGGACGTTGACGACGACGACGACGAGACGGAATCGATGGCGACCACGATGACGACGACCTCGGCGAGTTCAGTCTGCACCTTGACCCTCGATGTCCGTGTGCACTGCCGTCGTGCTGCTTGTCGTTTGTCGTATGTATCGCTGTCAAGGGTGCCGTTGTCGTTGTTGTTGTTGTCGACGTTGGTCGCTTTCGTTCTTTGAGTCTCGGTCTCGGTCCAAGTCAGGGGAGAAACAAAAAAGAGGCCATCAGCGCGGGCAGCGCGCTTCTACTGACGGCGAACCTCCTCGAAAAACAAATAAACACGTGCCCGTCGTTGTAGTTGTCTGTCTTATGTCGGTCGGTCGGTCGGTCGGTCTGTCGTTCTGTCGAAACAAAGTCCCAAATTCCAACGATACCTGGTTGATCCTGCCAGTAGTCATATGCTTGTCTCAAAGCTTAAGCCATGCAAGTGTAAGTTCACGCCACGCATTAGAACGGGCGAAACCGCGAATGGCTCAGGAACCGGACCTAATCCTCGGGACCGTATTCCTCCTCGGAGGCGATGGATAACTGTGGCAATTCTAGAGCTAATACATGTGACACAGGCCGCGATCGGTCGGCGCGCCGTCGTCGCCACGCCTCGCGCGCTGGCACCCGCGTCGGCCGTTCCGGGTCGCGGCGCTACATATTAGACTGAGACCGATGCGCGTCATTCCGTCCTCCCGTCGTCGGCGTTCCCGCTCGCGGGTCCGTTCGGTGGCGGGGCTCATAGGGCGGCGCGCTCCGCTTTGGTGACTCTGGATAACTCACTGGTCGATCGCACGAGCTTTCACGCCCGGCGACGGGTCTCTCGAGGGTCCGCCCTATCAACTGTCGACGGTCGGTTAAGTGCCTACCGTGGTTACTACGGGTAACGGGGAATCGGGGTTCGATTCCGGAGAGGGAGCATGCGAAACGGCTACCACATCCAAGGAAGGCAGCAGGCGCGCAAATTACCCACTCCCGGCACGGGGAGGTAGTGACGAAAAATAACGACGCGGGACTCTGTCGAGGCCCCGCGATCGGAATGAGTACACTTCAAATCCGTTAACGAGGACCAACCGGAGGGCAAGTCTGGTGCCAGCAGCCGCGGTAATTCCAGCTCCGGTAGCGTATATTAAAGTTGTTGCGGTTAAAAAGCTCGTAGTCCGAACTCGGGTTCGTGGTCGCGCAAGCGGCCCCGGGGCGGCGGCGCCATCGTCCGTCGTTGACTTTGGTCGTCCGTTCGCATTCCCGGCCCTTTCCGCCGGTGTCAACCGCTAGCATACCCGCCACGCGGTCCTGCCGGCGAGGTGGACGAGGAGGTCGTGATCGGGATCCGGGAAAAAAAAAAACAAGTGGTCGTCGGTTCGGTTCCGGGAGTAGTCTAACGGGGGGGTGCTACGTGTGTGTGTTTGGGTGTGTTCATTCGCATCCCCGCACTCTGACCCCCGCGCTTCTCTCCCTCTCCCTTTCCGCGCGTTCCTCTTTTTTTTTGAACCCCCCGGTCCGCTCCGAGTCCCTGCTTCGTGTCTTGTCTGCGCGCGTGTTGCGGTCGGCGGTTTCTCCTCCAAGGGTGCTCTTAACCGAGTGTCCGCGGCGGCCGGTACGTTCACTTTGAAAAAATTAGAGTGCTCAGAGCGGGCTGTTCAAGCTTGCATACGATAAGCATGGAATGATGGAAGAGGGCCTCGTCTACGTCTGTCGGTCTCCGTCTACGGCGAGGCAATGATCGAAGGGAGCGGTCGGGGCCACTCGTATTGCGACGTTAGAGGTGAAATTCTTGGATCGTCGCAAGACGAACTGCAGCGATGGCGTGTGGCAAGCACGTTTTCCTCGATCAAGAGCGAAAGTCGGAGGTTCGAAGACGATCAGATACCGTCGTAGTTCCGACCGTAAACGATGCCGACCGGCGATCCGCCGGCGTTCGCTTCCATGACCCGGCGGGTAGCCTGCGGGAAACCAGAGTTCGGTTCCGGGGGGAGTATGGTTGCAAAGCTGAAACTTAAAGGAATTGACGGAAGGGCACCACCAGGAGTGGAGCCTGCGGCTTAATTTGACTCAACACGGGAAAACTCACCCGGTCCGGACACCGGTAGGATTGACAGATCGATAGCTCTTTCTCGATTCGGTGGGTGGTGGTGCATGGCCGTTCTTAGTTGGTGGAGCGATCCGTCTGGTTGATTCCGATAACGAACGAGACTCCGGCCTGCTAACTAGTGCGCCGATGTCAGTGATTTTTACGGCGGGCTCGGCGTCCTCCGTGGCGCTCGGGTCCGGGTCGGTTTTCTCACGCACTTCTTAGAGGGACGGGTGGCAGAAAGCCACACGAGGCGGAGCGATAACAGGTCTGTGATGCCCTTAGATGTCCGGGGCCGCACGCGCGCTACACTGGAGGTATCAGCGGGGACTTCGCCCCGGCCCGAGAGGGTTGGGAAACCTCTGAACCACCTCCCGTGATAGGGATCGGGGCCTGTAACCAACCCCGTGAACGAGGAATTCCCGGTAGGCGCGGGTCAACAGCCCGCGTCGATCACGTCCCTGCCCTTTGTACACACCGCCCGTCGCTACTACCGATCGAACGGTCCGGTGAGGTCCTCGGATCTGGCCGACGACGCCGCCGGGCAGTGCGCGACGTGTCCGTCACGACACTCGTGCATCTACGCCTCGGCGTTCGATGCCTGGAGAAGACGACCGAACCCGATCGTTTAGAGGAAGTAAAAGTCGTAACAAGGTTTCCGTAGGTGAACCTGCGGAAGGATCATTACCGTTTTCCCGTTCGAGACTGGTTTGTTGTTTTCCGGCCTACCTCCTCTGTCTGTCGGCGTCAACGCCTCGAATGCGCGCAAACAAACCTATAAAAGGCGGAGCGAGAGATAGATTTGTGGTGACGCGGAGGTTTTTAAAGCCCCAGCTCTTCTTGCTTGCTTCCGCGTCTTACCACCTGTTTGTTTTTTCGCCCACCGCAAGTGATGGCCGCTTCTTCTTTGCCTTGTCGCCGCTTTATCGTTTTTTGTTTTTTTTGCAGCCGCTGTGCCACCGCCGCTAGCTAAAAACAAACTACTCGCGACATTGCAATGCCGTCACGCCTCCTCGCACAGACCTCCTCGCACACTACTAAATCTATATAAACAAAAACTAATATAAAAAACCCAAGTGCTGAACCCTGGACGGGGGATCACTCGGCTCGTCCGTCGATGAAGAGCGCGGCCAGCCGCGAGAACTGATGCGAATTGCAGGACTCAGTGAACATCGACACCTCGAACGCACATTGCGGCCCCGAGATCCCTTGTCTCGGGGCCACGTCCGGTCGAGAGGCGGAACGTTACATGTCTTTCTCCGTTAACGAAACGACATCTTGCCGTCCCCGTGCCCGCCCGGTCCTCGGCACGGTGGTAACCGGGACGTCGCAGGAGCGAGTGACGAGGGGGAAGAAAAATAAAAAAAGAATTGACTCCTTTCAATGTCTTTTTTTTTTTTAAAACCCTCTCCGGCCTCCTCCTTCGTCTCCCGCTGGCAGACCGCGGAGTCTTTTCCCTTTTCGACCGCGTGAAGAAACACTGTGGAGGAGGAGCAGGAGGAGTCTGTCCGAAAGCAGCCGAAGGGAGAACAAAACAAAAAAAAAAGCACCGACCTAACCGACTGCCGACGTAAGCGCCGCCTGCTCGTCTCGCTCTCTGCCTCATGAAGGTGTCTCTCAGCGACGCCTCGAGCAGCGCGACGAGCACGGCCGTCGCACCGTAAAAAGGTGGCCGCGTCGTAGGCAACGTCGGATGGGGAGGACCCACGCTTTTTTTTTAATTGTTGGCTTCTTCATTTTCGGTCGGACGGGCGCTATATCGGCCAGCCGTCGTCACACGGAGGGTACCGATCGAGATTCCTCTCCTCCAAACACCACACTCTACTAAAAACCGCCGCCCTCGGCTCGGACGAGACGACCCGCTGAACTTAAGCATATCGCTAAGCGGAGGAAAAGAAACCAACCGGGATTCCCTTAGTAACGGCGAGTGAACCGGGAGAAGCCCAACGCCGAATCCCGTCGCAAGTTAAAGGCTTCGGGACGTGTGGCGCATGGGTCGAAGGCAGCCGTTCGTTTTCGTCTCGCATAGTTCGGAGTTCCCTCGATCGGGGCCGCCCGCGGCGGGTGCCAGGCCCATTCGGTGCGGACGGCGAGCGACGGCCTTCGATCCGAGAGTCGGGTTGCTTGGGAACGCAGCCCAAATCGGGTGGTAAGCTCCATCCAAGGCTAAATACCGGGACGAGTCCGATAGTCGACAAGTACCGTGAGGGAAAGTTGAAAAGAACTTTGGAGAGAGAGTTCAAGAGAACGTGAAACCGCCCAGGGGTAAACGGGTGGGACCGCTCACCGCGATCGCGGGGGGACTCAGTCCGGTGCTGCCTAGGCTCGAGCCCAAACTCGATGTGTGTTCTTGAAAGAGAGGCCGTCGCGGCACAGGTCGTCGTTCGTCGTGTCCGCGGGGAACTCGTTCTCCGCGGGCCAGCTTTTGTGCCCGCGTCGCCGACGAAGGAGACGGGCCGCGTGGATAGCGGGAAGGGAAACGTGGTGACGACCGCGGCGTCGGTAGGTGGCTGCGTCGGTTGGCTGCGACGGAGGGGACTCGTCCTCTCGATCGCTGCTGCCGCCGGGCCCTAACCCGCCGCATCCGTCGCCGCCGCTTCTTCTTTCCTCCTGCTCCCTCCGCGCGCGACTCCGCTGCACCCGTCCCCTTCTCATCGCTCGGCGTAATCATGGCGCGGGCGCTTCGGCGCGACCTCCGCGCGGCCGGCACCGGACGCACTTCCCCTCCGGTCCGTCGTCGCGACCCGTTCCCGGCGTGCAGGTCGAACACGCGGGTTTTTTTCCGTAGGCGGCAGGCGTTTCATCACCCTGAAAACCCCCGTCTTCCCACCTTGTGAAGTCGGGGGCCACCGGCCGTCGGGCCCGCGAACGTAACTGCCCCTTTCTGCCGGGAACGGAGGAAATCTGACACGATCCGTTACACGTGGCGAGCCGGTCCGTTTTGATCCCGCCGGAAGTCGCGTGCGGGCGACGCACTCTGTGTGTCGCTCCTTAGGCGCCCCACCGTCTCGGGCGCGTGCGCGATGAGAGGCGGGATAGGACTGGCGCGGCCTCGCCGTCACGCACCTCGCCGACGTTTCGGGTTCTTGTCGGGGGCAACCCCGCCCGCGCCCGTTTCCGTTTCCGGAGAGGTCGCTCGGCGACGCTTTTTTACTCGAGCCGCCCGCCACCCCGGGTCAGCGACGTGCATCGGCAACCCACCCGACCCGTCTTGAAACACGGACCGAGGAGTCCTGGCCGTTCGCGAGTCGTAGGGGCCACCTCTGACTAACCCCGAAGGCGAAGCGAAAGCGAGAGAGCGTGTAGGAGGGCGTCGATCGGGAGAGGTGTCGTGGCAAAGTCGTCCGGGGGTCGTCGGGGG
>NW_027633259.1:60000-63003 GCF_053919585.1 Euprymna scolopes
ACAAACAAAAAACCCCAACTCTATTAAGATTTTCGATAGTTGGAAAATAATAATAAATTAAGATTTTCGATAGATTGAAAATAATGATAAATTGATTTTAGCAGGGCTGCTGAGTTAGCTTATAGGAGCGAGCTAAAGTAAGAAAGAAACACGCCGAAACACACCGACCGGCACCCCCGACGACGACGACGACGACGACGACGACGACCACGGGTAAACGGCGGGACTAACTGTGACTCTCTTAAGGTGTGAGGAGGCTTTGCCTCTTAAGCAAGTTTGACTGACGCCTACCGACACCGGTCAGGTCGGCGAGGCTCCCGGCGGCCCCGAGCGGGACCACAGGTTGCGGAAGGCGTCCAAGTGAGCGGCGGCGAGAGGCGGAGGCCCCCGGGGTCGACTCCGCGGCCCCCGGGTCGGTGTGCGGGCCTCCAGAGCTCGATAAAGTAGTGGTGTCGCTAGCGGTCGAGAAGGCACTTTTCGACGCCTACTGCCACCCCCACATGGCGGTAGGCGCAAAACTGGAAAATCGCCGACCAGAAATGTCGCTTCGTATAATCGACGTTTTTTTTGACCACCATTTTCAGGTGTCGGAGGTGGGTCTGGACGAATACCAACACCATTTCTGGGGTTTCACAACCGCCCGGCTTCTCCGACATATGTTGGAAAGGAGTAGCGATCGAGCGACGGGGGCTGTCGGTAGGCGGCCGCGGGTTGCATGTGTGCCCGGGACAGCACCCCCATCCAACTAAGGGGTGTCCCCCGGGGGCCAGGGGGACCTCGTCCAGGTCGGCCGGGCGCTTCCAGACGCCTACCGACACCGGTCAGGTCGGCGAGGCTCCCGGCGGCCCCGAGCGGGACCACAGGTTGCGGAAGGCGTCCAAGTGAGCGGCGGCGAGAGGCGGAGGCCCCCGGGGTCGACTCCGCGGCCCCCGGGTCGGTGTGCGGGCCTCCAGAGCTCGATAAAGTAGTGGTGTCGCTAGCGGTCGAGAAGGCACTTTTCGACGCCTACTGCCACCCCCACATGGCGGTAGGCGCAAAACTGGAAAATCGCCGACCAGAAATGTCGCTTCGTATAATCGACGTTTTTTTTGACCACCATTTTCAGGTGTCGGAGGTGGGTCTGGACGAATACCAACACCATTTCTGGGGTTTCACAACCGCCCGGCTTCTCCGACATATGTTGGAAAGGAGTAGCGATCGAGCGACGGGGGCTGTCGGTAGGCGGCCGCGGGTTGCATGTGTGCCCGGGACAGCACCCCCATCCAACTAAGGGGTGTCCCCCGGGGGCCAGGGGGACCTCGTCCAGGTCGGCCGGGCGCTTCCAGACGCCTACCGACACCGGTCAGGTCGGCGAGGCTCCCGGCGGCCCCGAGCGGGACCACAGGTTGCGGAAGGCGTCCAAGTGAGCGGCGGCGAGAGGCGGAGGCCCCCGGGGTCGACTCCGCGGCCCCCGGGTCGGTGTGCGGGCCTCCAGAGCTCGATAAAGTAGTGGTGTCGCTAGCGGTCGAGAAGGCACTTTTCGACGCCTACTGCCACCCCCACATGGCGGTAGGCGCAAAACTGGAAAATCGCCGACCAGAAATGTCGCTTCGTATAATCGACGTTTTTTTTGACCACCATTTTCAGGTGTCGGAGGTGGGTCTGGACGAATACCAACACCATTTCTGGGGTTTCACAACCGCCCGGCTTCTCCGACATATGTTGGAAAGGAGTAGCGATCGAGCGACGGGGGCTGTCGGTAGGCGGCCGCGGGTTGCATGTGTGCCCGGGACAGCACCCCCATCCAACTAAGGGGTGTCCCCCGGGGGCCAGGGGGACCTCGTCCAGGTCGGCCGGGCGCTTCCAGACGCCTACCGACACCGGTCAGGTCGGCGAGGCTCCCGGCGGCCCCGAGCGGGACCACAGGTTGCGGAAGGCGTCCAAGTGAGCGGCGGCGAGAGGCGGAGGCCCCCGGGGTCGACTCCGCGGCCCCCGGGTCGGTGTGCGGGCCTCCAGAGCTCGATAAAGTAGTGGTGTCGCTAGCGGTCGAGAAGGCACTTTTCGACGCCTACTGCCACCCCCACATGGCGGTAGGCGCAAAACTGGAAAATCGCCGACCAGAAATGTCGCTTCGTATAATCGACGTTTTTTTTGACCACCATTTTCAGGTGTCGGAGGTGGGTCTGGACGAATACCAACACCATTTCTGGGGTTTCACAACCGCCCGGCTTCTCCGACATATGTTGGAAAGGAGTAGCGATCGAGCGACGGGGGCTGTCGGTAGGCGGCCGCGGGTTGCATGTGTGCCCGGGACAGCACCCCCATCCAACTAAGGGGTGTCCCCCGGGGGCCAGGGGGACCTCGTCCAGGTCGGCCGGGCGCTTCCAGACGCCTACCGACACCGGTCAGGTCGGCGAGGCTCCCGGCGGCCCCGAGCGGGACCACAGGTTGCGGAAGGCGTCCAAGTGAGCGGCGGCGAGAGGCGGAGGCCCCCGGGGTCGACTCCGCGGCCCCCGGGTCGGTGTGCGGGCCTCCAGAGCTCGATAAAGTAGTGGTGTCGCTAGCGGTCGAGAAGGCACTTTTCGACGCCTACTGCCACCCCCACATGGCGGTAGGCGCAAAACTGGAAAATCGCCGACCAGAAATGTCGCTTCGTATAATCGACGTTTTTTTTGACCACCATTTTCAGGTGTCGGAGGTGGGTCTGGACGAATACCAACACCATTTCTGGGGTTTCACAACCGCCCGGCTTCTCCGACATATGTTGGAAAGGAGTAGCGATCGAGCGACGGGGGCTGTCGGTAGGCGGCCGCGGGTTGCATGTGTGCCCGGGACAGCACCCCCATCCAACTAAGGGGTGTCCCCCGGGGGCCAGGGGGACCTCGTCCAGGTCGGCCGGGCGCTTCCAGACGCCTACCGACACCGGTCAGGTCGGCGAGGCTCCCGGCGGCCCCGAGCGGGACCACAGGTTGCGGAAGGCGTCCAAGTGAGCGGCGGCGAGAGGCGGAGGCCCCCGGGGTCGAC
>NW_027633260.1:0-30000 GCF_053919585.1 Euprymna scolopes
AGACGTCATCAATCAGCACACATAACTGATGCAGATTACGCAGACGATATTGCTTTGTTTGCGAACAACACTGCTGATGCGCAAACACTGTTACGTAAGCTAGAAAAGTCTGCAAATGACATTGGTCTCCACATAAATGGGGATAAGACAAAGTTTATAATTTTCAATGTGAAGGTAGAGACCAGGGCTTTGGTTGGATCAACACTGAAAGAAGTCTCTGAGTTTACATATCTGGGCAGCAACATAGTTTCCGCAGAGAGAGATATCGGAATTCGCATCTCAAAATCATCGACCGCATTGGATGGGCTACATTCAGTATGGACTTCGAGACTGGCTGACAAACTGAAAAGGCAGTTCTTCAGAGCAATGGTAGAGTCTGTCCTTGTTTACGGTGCTACAACCTGGACACTCACCAAAAGATTGGAAAGAAAACTAGACGGCACATACACCCGTATGCTAAGAACAATATTAAATATATCCTGGCAAAATCATCACACGAAGCAGCAACTTCATGGCAACCTATCTGCCATATGTAATACCATCAGAGAAAGACGCCTACGATTTGACGGTCATTGTCTGAGGAGCAAGCATGAATTGATGAGTGATGTATTGCTATGGACTCCATGACACAGACGCACAAGCAGAGGACGACCTAGATCCATGTACATCCAACAAATAGCACACGACGCCAACTGTGAACCTGGAGATCTGAGGCAACTGATGGAAGACAGGAAACTCTGGAGAGGAAGAGTCACATTGGTCCGGGCAAGGAGCCCGTCATGATGTATTTGTTACTAACAGGCATGCCCGGAGTTGCCCGTGTGGGCATGACGTTCGGTTTTGACACAGCTTTTATACTAAGGATCTTTGTTAAATGGGCTACTATAAAAGGGTGCATTGTGTAATATGTGCCATAGCACCATATGTCGATATGTGTACTTGGGACGAAGGGTTCATCCTGATGTGTATATTCATGTCACTAAATGTCTATGATTGGTGATTCTTCACTATCTGAACCCTAAGTTATGTTGTTGCTGTCTATTTATGATATATTCATATCTAATTGCTAATGTGCCAGTATGTTTGTGTCATACATGCATTTTCCGACATACCCTCATTCGTCTTTAATCTTAGTCCACCTGGAATTCATCTTGTTCTTGGAGGGGAGACTAAAACCTGTCTGGACAAATATTCATTCACTACTAAGAACGCTATTTGGTTTTATATAGTTTTTATTCACTTTCCAGGTGTCAATCGCAGAAGAATCGAAAGTGAATATCTTTACTTGCGTGGTTAATTCTAGGTCTCTATTTTAAACATACGTCAGCGCCTTCTCCAGTGAAGGTGGGGACGACCTGTTAAACCGTCTGCTTTGCTCAACGTGCAAATTCCAACTCCCTATAATCTCCAGCTAACTTGATCAACGTAACTCACACGTAGATCCGTCAGCTGACCAGATACTTCCGGTAAACTTGTCTACGATCCAGCCCTGCCATATTTTGACAGCCTTTTATCAATATTCTTGATATTTTTCTCTTGTTTATATCTCCAGTTCGAGAGATAGATTGAGATGGATGGTTACAGAAATAGAAAGATAACTAGATCGAGAGATATATCGATAATACACATAGATAAATAGATCGACAGACACATTAATAACTTACAAATACTTTCTTGTTTCAACCTATTACACATATATTGAGCACTTTCATGGATACCCTATAAAAGAATGGAATCGCCCCCAAAAAGAAGAATAACCTCCCCACCAGAAGGGACACGAAAAGCAACACTTTTGTTGCACGTGCGCTGGACTCCCCAACTCCTAAAAAAATAAATGATCCAAAACAACTTTTTCTTCAAATCAAAATAGCTGTGAGTGCTCATGCGACCGAAAAACAAAATGAACCGCGGGAGCGGGAGTCGAACCTGAAAGGTGAAAGAGGAAAAGAAGACATTACTGGCTAACGCGCTATCTGCTACGGCCACAACTGCTTATGACGTCACGGCGCTGCAAAATAACATTTTTAAACATTATTTCAGTTTGATACGCGTGCATGACTTGCGAAAATCGCGACGCGAAAACTGACTCCCAAACTAAAAATAACTATATTTTTCTAATTCTTGCATATTATTCATCCGAGGCATTTCTCTTTCAGATGGTATCGGTTTAGACCGGCTTCGAATCGGCTATCGAAAATTTTTAGCAGACATACCAACACACACACACATACAGACAACTTCCCTGAATATATATATTATATATCTATTATATATATTAATGTATATAATAGATATTTTGTATAACTGATTTTATTGATAAAATTGAAATAGTTCTAATAATTTCGTCTATAGTCTATTTTCGTTTAATATTTCCGTTTTTTTTTCCAAAATTTTCTGTACATTTTACAGTTTTATTTGCTTGATATTTCTTTATTTAGTTCCACATTCTTTCAGTTTTATTTAATTCAACTTTTTTTTTATTTCTCGTTTTTCTTTGAGTTATTCTAACTTAATTATGCATCTTCTTGTCGTATCTTTATCTAGATTTAATTAATGCTTTTTTGCTTCCTTGACGTTTATCTTCCGAGCTTCGGAATTAAGTAAGCGATATTTTTTTCTACTTCTTAAATTTATTTCTAATGGAAGAGACTTTGCAAGTTTATCGCTATTATATAATTTTCATTGCAACTATTGCTCAGTTTTAATTTGATGGGCCTCCTCGTAAAGAATTCACAGCAAATACTCGTCTAGCTATAACCACTGTAAAGAATGACCCATCTCTTTATCTGTGCCTAAAACTAAACGAAAATTCTATGAGCAGATATTTTTCTCCCGTCCTTGGAACACAATACCGCATTTTTTTATTGTCTTTGTTTTATTTTTCCTTTTGTTTTGTTATTTCTCTCATCCCAATTCTTATTATGTTTTATGCAAGGTAAAAATCAAAATAATCTTCTTATATTTTCCTCATTTTCTTCTCCTTTCATTAGTCTTTTAATTTCTTTCTTCAGTTTTTCTATTTTAGTTTACAATTCTTCTATAACCAAACATATTATTTGACAAAATACGCAATAACTTTACTGAGAGTTCGCATAACTCTACAATCATATGCAAAATTATAGAATTGCTTTATTTTCGTCCATTCACAATCCATGACTAATTTCTTCAATACTTTTTCTTCAGAAATGTATTTTCTTTTTCTGTCAAGTGTTTCATTTACATTTACTATATTTATACGCATACAACTACAAAAAAAATGCACAATAACATATCACGCACTCACAATACTTCAATACACAACGACTTTCACGAATACAACGATGAACACTTTTTTACTTTGAGTCACATCAGCCAATACAACCTAAAACCCTATTTCCCCACATTGCAGAATCCAAACAAACTTCTACAAAATACCGTTACTTTTATACCCTTACCAAAATCACTCGTCAGAACAAAAACCTTTACAACAATCACCATCTATATATCACACAACGAAACAGACTCCCGAAGTACTTATGCCAACTGTCAAATGAAATTCAAGATAAAATTTTTTGACATAACCAATTCCAACAAATGAAACCATCAAACAGCAACCTTCACCCAGACAACCTTACACAATAATACAAACTTCTCCACCAATACCAACACTAACTATTTTGATCTATATGTCACAACCCAAAACTAACAACATATAATAACAGCCCACAAAATTATATCAAAATATCTATAATGATAATATACACAGAATTTACAGAAAGAAATCATCTTTCAAAAAACAACAACATAATAACGAAACCAACAATCCCCACATTAGTTTATCCACATACACATTAACAAATAGTGACAAAGAAACACTAAAACTAAGTTTACACTTCTGCCCTACTCCCAAACTAAATATAGTAGAACTAAAAAGGGACGTTACAGAATTTGAACGTAAATTCAGACAAATAGAAAAACTAAGCAGCAAAAACACACAGCAGATTATGATTTGTTAAAGATCAGTCAGAATACTTTCTTTACAAACACAATAATACGAAATTACTAAAACATCTTGTTTAAAAACTTCTGGAACCTTAACATTCATAAAAATAGAAAAAAATCTCATAAGCAACTTAACACTCAATGAAAATCAAGCATTTTTAAGCATCCGAAATAATGACACTTTAATCATAATAGAAGTAAAAGCAGAGTTGTTGTAATCATGGACAAATTTACTATAAAATAGAAAGTTATAGTGCCACTAGACGACAGTAACTACTGCAAGCCAATTAGCACTAACATACAATACAAGAATTTCAAAAATCACAAAACTTTGCACAATATAAAATAGAATATTAACAAATAAAGAAAAGCACTCTCTTACAAACTTCGCTACAAAAGAAGCAACGTCTACACACTATCCAAGATACACAATCAAACGATATAAAACATGCCATGAACACACAAAACTAGAATATATTATACACTTGAAATTTCAGGAATTTTTGTTTGTTCTCATTGTAGCAGAACCAGCGTGACAGAGAAGCAGACTTAGAAAATTAATAGATATCTTACTACAACCTTTCACTGATGAAGTAAGGAGCTACATTAGAGATGAAATCTATTTCCTAACGGGTCTTACTCGTATATATATTGCGTTATTATTTTTGTGTCGCACTGGACTATCAAACTCTATTTCCCATCAAGTCAAAATACATTTTTCCTTCTCACATCTCACATTTCTTTAACATTTCTAGTTACTTTATTATTCGTTTTAATCTTAATCGTACAATTCTCTTTCGAGTTCCCTGAAGTCATTCGTATTCACGGTCTTAATTATCGACTCGAAAGAAATATCTTCCTGCCACTCTACTAATCACAAATGTACGTTTAAGGTACATCAAGCTACGATTTTGATTAACTGAAGGGTATTCTAAACCGTTATAAGGGATCACCTCTTGAGTGTGACGAACGAGTGGTTAAGTCTATTGGGAGAATTGCGACTGTCAAATGAAATGCAAAAGTGAAACTCAGGCAGAAAGAATAATTAAATTGCGATTTTTTTTGGAATTGTTTTTTTCTTATTTTTTGTTAGTGTTTATTAGGGTTGTTTTAGTTTGTTTCTTATTGTTATTTTAGTTGTTTCTTTTTGTTACTTTTTTAATTGTTTCATATTGTTAAACGTTCGTCATCATTGTATGACAGGTGTACGAACAAAAGAGACATTTGGCGCCGTCTTTGTTTTTATTTATTCACATTTCGTCTGCATCCTTGTTTTTGTTTCTACTTTCATAAAAAACCTCCATCTTGGTTCATCCAACAAATACTGGCCAATCAAATCTGTCGTTCTGGATTTAATAGTAATTATAGTGAGACGCTACCTTCACTTTTTAAAACAAGTAAACACTTACAAAAGCATCTATATTATACTTTTTAATCTGTCTATTTGTTTGTCTATCCTTTTCATTTTCTCTCGGAAACAACGAAGTCGACCTAGCTGAAATTTTGTATGATTAGGTGCAGTTAACTAAGTATTATGGTATCCATCCGATGCAAAATTTGGGAATCATATGAATTAATAAAGATTAGTGTTTAATTTTCTCTTAATAACTACTGCGCTAATCTGAGTGAAATTTTGATAGGCATTTGTAAAATGAAAGTATAGCGGCCTTAATATTATAGTATCTGTTCAAAGCAAACTAAAGATTAATACGGATTAATAAGGATTTGTATTTAATAAAATAAATTAGCACAAATCCAATCCTATTTTAACCATTAAGTTGACATGAATCGTTCAAAACAAGTCAACGGGCTGTTACTTTTATCTGTTCCTCACGGAACTACGTCTAGTAGTTTTGTAATTTAGTATTCACTTTTTGATATGTACATATATTACTTTTATGTGTGTATATATATACATATATATGTATATATATGTACATTTATATGTGTAGATATGTACTAATAGTAGTAGTATTAGTAGTAGTAGTAGTAACTTGATCACGCTTTATTATAAATAGATCGCATAGAAGTCAGATTGTTACATTAAAGTGCATGCGCTGCATGCCCTACGTATTAAAAACATATTTTACTGGTTACTTTAAGAATTTCCTTCTCGTATAAATGCTCTGCAAATGGTATATATATATATATATATATATATATATATATATATATATATATATATATATATATATATATATATATATATATATATATACGCAGGTTTCATTAAATAGCACAGATAACTCTTGCTTATTTGTCTTGCAATCCTCATTTTCTCTTTGTCGGACCATTTTCCGAACGTTTTTTCCGAGTGAAAATAAAAAATTTCCCATAATTGCGAACGTTTTCGACCTTCATTGGTCATCCTCAGGCGAGTAGTAAAAAAAAAACAACGATTAACCAGGCTCAAAACGAAACAGAGGGCACGCTCAAGTGCGTTTGAGTATTTTAATGATTTTAAGCGATTTTAATCGCCTTTTAATCATCTTTTAATCGTCTTTTCATTTCATCTCGATACTTTCATTTTATAATTTCATTTTTTATTTACTACTACTCGCGTGAGGATGACCAATGGAGGTCGAAAACGTTCGCGATTATGGGAAATTTCTTTTTTCACTCAGAAAAAACGTTCGGAAAATGGTCCGACAAAGAGAAAAGGAGGATTACAAGAAAAAAAAGCAAGAGTGATCTGTGCTATTTAATGAAACCTGCATAAAAGAAAAAAATGCTGCCTATATATATATATATATATATATATATATATATATATATATATATATATATATATACACACACAAACGCAAAAATACATATAAATATGTCGAACGCAAATATTTCAAAATAATGTAGGACCTTTTCTACAATTATCTAATAACAACAACGCTCTGTTGCCCAGCTGCCATCAATCGAAATGAATGGCTCTCCTCTTGAAGGGGCTTCATGTTTTTATAAGCTTCTAGGTTTGATGTTTACTCCCGATCTGAAATGGTAAACGTATATCAAATCCATTGCCAATGTCGCTGGAAAAATGATAGGATCCTTCTACCGCTCCAGTAGATATCTCACTCCTGATGCAATTTTCTACCTATATAAAAGCCATTTTCGGCCAACGATGGAGTACTGTTGACACATCTAGTCATCAGCTGCTAGTACAAGCTTATCCTGTCTTGACAGAGTTCAAAATAGACTTCGTAGCTTAGTGGGGGATGCCCTTTTATTTTCCCTACAACCTCTTTCCCACAGAAGAGACGTAGCGAGCCTGTCCTTGCTTTATCTTTTTTTCATGGCAGGTGCTCATCTGAACTTCAATCTATGGTCCTCCTCGCTAGACTTTCACGAAAAGCACTCGTCTAGCCAGAACCACTATCAAAAATTTCCCACACTCTTTATCTGTGCCTACACCTAAACGTAGATTCCATGAACATGTCTTCTTTCTTAGAACTTCTCCCCTGTGGAACTCTATTCTGTTAGCGTGCTTTCCAGCTGACTACAATCTGATGGTCTTCAAGTCCAATGTGAACAACTTATTATTGAACCGTCTCCATAAGTAATCCAAGTTACAAATTTCCCACTAATGTTTACTACGCTAAAACCACAATAACTAATGCATACCAATTAAACCTTATCCTCGAGTGGCCTCTGGTCCTTGATCAGTGGTGACCCCCATGAAAAAAAGTATTTTCCAGCAAATACCTGAATAGCTACTAAACCTATCAACAATTCTCCTTACTTTTTATCTGTGCTTAAATCTAAGCGAAATTTCCATGAACAGAGTTTTTTCCTAGAGCCGTTCGATTGTGGAAACACGAGACCGCTTCCGGTTTTACTATGATATGTCGTTATTTAGTCTACCGGGAACAGGTTATTGAAGAACCGTCCTCTAAAATGTTATCTAGTGTTTGATTGTATGCGAGTATTTATACGTGTATCTGTCTTTGACTATCTAGTGTTGTGACCGTTTAATCTAGTATGGGTATGTGCATTTAAATGAAGTTAATGGCAGAACAATGATATAATAATATTTTTACAACACAACGGACGAATAACACTTATTTCTGGTTTCAAAATCTGCTCAATCGGGAGCATATCTTGTTCATCTTTAGTTTTGTCTTAAGGGGAAATTGCAACGAAAATTATTCCCAAGGACGTCAAAGTCTCGTGTTTTATTTTCCCCAACTGTTTATTCTGGTGCGTTTTCCCCTTTGAGAAAGTTGTAACAGTGGTTCTAGATCCCTATGTTTGATAAGCGTTCGACTCCCTTGCTCCCCTGAGTACTTTAATCTATCACGACCTGTCGTCTCTAGTTTCTTCAAGCTCTGAACACTAATTTCTATGTATATTAAAAAGACCACCCCTCTCTAAATGACGTCATTTGTATACGTCACTAAGATAATCACCTGATGCTTTTACATTTCATTATTTCTAAGTTATGAACTAAATTGTTATGATAACATTTTAAGTAAATATTCCTGGTAACTATTAAATGTAATAAAATATTTAAATATTTTGATGATCCTAAAACATATTTAGCTGATGAAAAATTTGGCTTGTGTAATCATAATAATCATTGTTGCACTCAATATTCAACAAGTAAAAAATGTAAATAAATGTTTCAATAACAAAAGTCAAATGAGCATTGAAGCCGACTTCGTAAAAATTGGAAGTCTCGCAAATTCGATTTTTCATTTATTCATTTTGTGTATTTTGTGTTTTAAAGTCGCGGTATATTTCGTAATTCATTTGGTCAGGGCACTATAGTACTGAAGAAGGAAAGAAGGAAAGAAAGGAGAACGAAAAGGAAGATATCAAATCGGAAGGAAAGAATAAAAATATATAGATACTTAATATGATAAATAAAAATCCCACTAACAGTAATGTGGAAGAAAGAAAGAAAAAAGAAAAAAAGAGAGAGAAGAAAGAATACATTAAACATAAAAAGAAAATAAATAATAAAAAGAAGAAAACTGAAAGAAAAGTGAGAAACGAACGGAATGTGTTGCGATAAAACAGCATAACAGAGTAGAAAAGGAAAAGAGTTTAGGGAAAAAACAGATTTAAGAAAAGAATTGGAAAAAAAGGAAAAGAGTAAGAAAAGAAAAACGAAACAACAAAGGAGAAAAATGAGATAACAAAAATAGAAAAGGAAGATGTAAAATAAAACAAATAAAAACAGCAAAAAAATGATAACAGAGCGGAAAGACGAAGCTGAGAACGTAAAAGAAAGACAAGTCAATTGAAAAAGAAACGAATATGAAAAACGTACATTTACAATAAATACACAATTATATAAAATGAAATATGAAATTATCAAATGTTACATTAACTAAGAATTAACGCTTGGTACCAATTGATAGTTGAATAAGGTTACGTTTGTACTCATTTTCCATATATTACTAATCTCTATTAATCCATACTAAACCCTAACTCTGCACCAAAGGGATACCATAATAGTTATTTCACTGCACTTTTTCATAATAAAGGGCCATACAAATTTTCGGCCAAACCGGCCAGTAATGTCGAAGAATAAATGCAGCTTACATTAATTCCTATTAAATGCTTACTGTCATTCAACGGACACCAGACTACTTTGCTGCACCTTATCATTACAAAATGTACAAAAAATTTCAGTTAAATTGAACCAGTAGTATTCGAGAAAAAGTAGAACAGGCAGGCAAACAGACAAACAGATTGAGAGAAGTATTACATACATACATTTTAAAAACGGGAATAAAGAAAATGGAAGTTTTTTCGAATAAAATTACGAAAGTGCAAGATAATAGAAAGATAAAAAAAATGATTTAAAAAATGGATACAAAATAATAATTTAATAAGAACGCTATTAAGAAATGGAAGCATAGAAAACAAAATACACGCACATTGGAAGGATTCAGTCAACACAATGCAGATTCATAGAGAAACAGAAGGGCAAAAGAAATAAAAAGTAACGATAAAAAATAAAGAAAGAAGAGTAAAAGAAAGGAAACAGAAGTACAAAATAAAAGAACAAAGTTAAAAAATAAATACAAAAAAAGGAATAGATAGTGCGAATGAAAATAATTATCATAAAAAAGTCATGGCCACTATTTTGTGACCTTTATCTTCCTTTGTTGCAGCAGCCGACATATTTTCGTTGTAACATTTGAAATGATAACTCCAATGCTATCTCTTCCACATTTATTTTATAGTTTCATTTGCCCGATTATTTAGGAATTTCATTATTCAATTCTTTTTATTTACCTTTGTATTTTATTTTGACGCCATTTTATCGCTACTCCCCAAATGCTCGAATGTAACTGTCCATTCCACCCGACGACCTGAACTATTCAAAATATTGGCATAAGGCATTACGATTATATGGACGCCATGATTTATTGCTAATAGCTCGTAAATGATGGTCACACTTCTATTAGAGCATAGGGAGAGAGGGGAGATATACTCTAATGCTTTTCCTGGTGAGATCTCAAGGATAAGGACACAGATAAACACGAAGCGAACGCCAAAAAAGCTAAAACTAAACAGATAAAGATAAGATATAAATTGAGATTAAGGAAATAAAAAAGAAGAGTTGAAATCCAAGTAGAGATATCAGAAGGGAAATTGAAAACAGATAAGCTAGAACAAATAGAGATGGAAACATGTAGCAAAGAGAAATATATAAAAGTAACCAAATAATTTTTCAATATTGACAGAGATATCGGATTAAACATATAGAAAAAAGCAATCTGAAAAATATATTTTTTTAATTATATAGCATAGAAACTATGTAGTTTTATTAGTCATCCGCTGAGAGACAATTTCGTCGTATCACACCTTCTCAACGCAGTTCGACTAGCCAAACCAGGAATCGAACTAACAACATTTAGTTGATGTTCAGCACTTTTATTTACTAATGTGCTCTATGACCGCTAATTTTCAAGTGCTCCATTTTTTGCAAGCAAAGAGCTTTGTATTATAAAGTAAGCGGCATGTGATATTATTTAAGGACAGGGATCAACTCAAGATAGTGCGAACTTGTATAGTAATGCACAAACTGTTTCGCTGGATCACAGTTATTCACTGCCAGACAAATATCCATCCCAAGATCTTTGGATCTCTACTTGCTGCTTGTCGGGTTTCTCGGAGGTATTTACGTCGAGGGGGTACAAGAACTCGTAGTTCGTCGATGCATCTACCATTAAAATATTAACAAAATAGGCAGAGGGATTAAGCATTTCGTCGATGGTACAGAGGTTTAAGCTCAGATGACAGTTCGGGACCTATTAAGCTGGCGACTCTCTTTTGAGCCCTGTCTAGTAGCAGATACACCAGCACAGCTGTGATACCAATACTCCATACATGAGCGAATAATGCAGACAATTTCAGGCGTAACTTAAAAGCACGTTGGGAAAACCTACAGTCCTCGCAGCAGCCTTAGCAATGCCCTCGATGTATCTGTTCCAACTCGTGTTCCCTGTGAACGTTAACGTCGAGGAATTTGAACGAAGTACTTTTAGGTAATGTATCTTAAGCTATAGCTATTGGAGCTTAAAAAGTTTCTTGTAATTATTAAACAAAACGAGCTTAGTCTTGGCAGAATAGAACGTTACCATACATTTTTGTCCACATGCCACTAGGAATTGGAGGTCTTCCTGTAGGGTTCACGCTATTGCCTTTGATATGTGTTCATTCGTTTTCCTCATATGCCTGTTATAGAGCGTGGTGTCGCTAACTCATACGCCTTTCTCAGAGGCAATTTTATCAGGAAGGTCATTTATGAACACCAGAGAATAAGAAAGGTCCAAGGATTCACCCCCGAGGAACACCCGCATTTATATCATATTGTTTTGACTTACGACCGTCAAGGAGAATATGGATTCTTCTCTTATTTAAGAAGGATTGGATTATGTTAAGCATTCGTCCAGTAATACCATATATTTTATTTTCATGAGACGCCCATGGTGCCATACCCTCTCAAAAGCCTTACATGCCCATTCCTTGCTTTATCCAGTGTATGGTATATACGTCCAGAGAATTCAGTTAGGATATCTGCAGTAGAACGGGCTTGCATAAATCCATATTGCTGGTCGGACAGAAATTTAGCAACTGTAAAGAGCTTAATTAATTATGGACTCAAATATTCTTGCGAGAAAAGGGAGAAGGCTAATGGGACGATAATTTAATTGGACAGTGCTTTTGCGAGAATTCTTGTAAACTGGTACCGCAGAAGTAGTTTTCCAACAGTTAGGAAAGCAAAATCCGTTAAGGCATTTGTTGAAATGTTTGGAGAGAACTGGAGCAACTTCAGCGGAGAATTTTTAAAATAGTACAGCTGGAATGAGATCAGGTCCCCATGCTTTATATGTTTAGGCTTTTTTGTTTGGTTGTTGATAACATGCACTTTAGAACGGATAGTTTTCAGATCATCAAGTATAGGTTCTGTCTGCAAAGGAAAATCGGGGAGGGAGTGGTTTGCTGGGTCCAACGTAGAGTGTGAGGCAAACTTATGTATGTTAGCTTTCTCAGTTGCCATGCAAACAACCTCATGATTTTTAGAGTTAAGGAATTGTTGATTGCTCATTATTTACTACACGATTGTAGATTTGACAGAAATCAGGAGTTCCAAACTTCTGCGCTTCAATGTGTTTTCTGGCGGTTTCTTTATATTTTCTCTTATCTGTCATTACTTCTTTCTTACACTTACTTCTAGCTTCTATAAAAGTGTGTCTGTTTGTACTGGACTTATACCGGATAAATATGCGATATGCATGTTGCCTTTGAGCAATTGCAGCTGCGCAAGTAGAAGTAAACTATTGGGGAAAGTGGGGTTTACTATAGAACTTCATTGTGGGAACATGTGCTTCAATTGCCGCTTTTAACCATTCGGTGGTTTCATTTGCGCACAGTTCCACAGGAAGAGAAAAGACATTTCCCCATAAGTCATCTCTGATGTGATCTCTAATGGCATCCCAGTCAGCCTTATTGTAGTACCTTGTCGTATTGATCAATGGTTCTTTAAACTTGAGGTCGAGAGTTTAGAATAGTGTCTATCATTATTACAGCATCGTCAGCATTCCCGAGTGAGTACCGGGCATTTGCTACACAATCCTTAAGAACTGTTGTCAAAAATAGGTCCAGAGGTGAGATTTGTTGGTACTGACGATCTGAGAGACGGGTCAGGGACGTTACTGTCCGTGTGAAGGAATGAAATATAGAAAATTATGGATGATGCTACCAGCTGTGTCTGTGTAGTAAGATAAGTCAAGCCAATTTCTTTGGTGGGCATTAAAGTATCCAAATACATGTATTTGGCGCTAGTGTCGAGAGCGAGTGTCTATTGTCTGCTGACAGAGGCGTGATTGATTAGATGATTGGTCGAGGGAGAGCGATAAGGAGAATATAAGTAGCTAACACCATGTTGTAAAGTTATTTGAAAACACATGAAGGCCTGATCATTGGATTCTAGTTTAGATTCCCTAGTTACGGAGCGGGTGTTACGAATATAGTCTTCAAGTCCGCGCATGTATCTGTCAGACTCCTTACGACAAAGTAGAAGATAACCAGACAAGTGAAAGTGGTAAGAGGAGATGGAGAAGTACATATTAGTTTCATTTAGCGCTAACATATCCAGATAGGAGGAATGATTTTACATCATCTAAGTTAGTTCTAAGTCAACGGATATTTGTAAATGCGAACCTTAAGGGAAGGGCTTGATGGTTATTTTGAATCGAGCTGTCAGTTCATTTTATTTCGTAGTTGCAGTATCGGGTGGGAGTTGCTAGACTCGCGGATGTGCATATCCACTATGCACACAAGTAAACAATCAAGCGAATCCTCATCCATAGGAAAGTGACTTCAGGAAATGCCTACCAGAGATGAGCATTGGCAGGGTTATCCCGCGTCTTGCTTCAAAGCCAGGTATTTCTAAACCCCCTCCCCCGCATGGGTTGTTAGAATTAATCAAGTTAGTGTCAAAGTTAATACGTATCTGCTTTGGAGTTACACACCTTTAAATAGTATTTAGATTGAAAGATGTGGTTATTCACATGTTATGAATGGAAACGCGAGTGAGAGTATGCCTGCGTATGGGGTGTAGATTAAACGTTAATATCGACTAGAATTCAATGACGATTACATATGATTTGTAAATTAATAAATACATTGGAAAAATTATAGTATAAAGAGTTAGGTTACGATTCGAAATGAGCTTCAAGCATTAGTTTTCATGTAAGGGTAATCACCAGTACTTTTGCCCATCTAAGGGAAGAAAGGTTTAGATTTGCTACTTAATATATATCATTTTAAATATAAGTACAACTAATTGTTAAGTATTCATCCTATAGATAAGCTATAAAATATAGGTATAAGTTATAAGATAAGGCAAGCTTTCTTATAGATAACTGTAGATGTTTAGTATCAATTTTTGAAGAACAACCTTCCAATGGTTATATAACTTACAAGCATACAGTATTAATATGCATAACGATATACTGAAATTTGAATATGGTTTAGGAGTATAAGAATTTGGAATAATTTTTATCTTGCAAAACAGGCACAGGCAGTTCTCTTTAATGCAAAGTGACTATCCCTTTTACAAAGGAATTTGTGCCAGATATTTTAATGTCATACATAAGTTACGATATACGAACGGCAAGTATAGACCTTATATTTAAACATATACTTAGTCAAAAAACGATAATTTATTATTTTCAAAAGAATGAAAAAATATCAGTAATTAAAAGCAGGAAAACAAGTTTAAGTGAATTCAAAGTAGGACGCTTTTTTCCACGAAAGTTTCCATTATACGTTGTGTTCAGCTAGGTTTCTATTTATTTCCAACCTGTGTTCAGTATTTCAGCATGTGAATTTTTGGAAATTTATATTTCAATTCTATTTAATATATGTTAGTAGGAAATAAAGATGAGGAATTAAATTTAAGTATATTACCTTACAGAAATAGTCTAAACCAAACCAGTGAAGTTAGAATTAGTAGCATCCAAGCAAAGCCATTTTCTCTGTTTGTGAGAGAAATATATACAAAATGGGAAATCGGGGATTATTGTCCTAATACGGAATTAAAGCCAGACACAGTGTCTTATGCTAGTTCCTCATATTGTAACCGCACGTGGCTAATAAATAAAAGATAAGTATGGAAGTTGGGCGATAGGCAGAGTCTACCTAATCTTTAGGTGATATAGTTTTACAAACTGGGTAGTTGTTTATTGTCACCAGCTTTAGGAAGATATCGACTATGACTCAGAAGGCGCCCTCTCCCCCGGTGTTTCAGTGCAATGTCAAAAGCATAGATTTATATCATAGACTTCATTCTTCAAGATGGGAAACCTGGTAAGGTCTACACTAAATCACATTCAATCACAGTAAAGAACGTACTCATGCGCCGGGTTCACGGTCAGGTTTATTAGCGCCCTCGCATGGTTGTTAAGATAATAGGTAGATTGGTCAAATAAGATATATCATACTTAAATTAGGTTTTTCCGTCTTCTATTTAGAAATATATAAAGTTCAGATATCAAGTATCATAATAATAAAATTTAGATATTAATATCATACTAATTAAGTTTAGATATTAAGTATCATACGAATAAGGTTTAGATATAAAGTATCATACTGATAAAGTTTAGATAATACAGATCATACCAATAAAGTTTAGATATAAAGTATGATACTAATAAAGTTAAGATATTAAGTATGATACTAATAAAGTTAAGATATTAAGTATCATACTAATAAAGTAAAGATATTAAGTTTCATACTAATTAAGTTTATATATTAATTATCATAGCAATAAAGTTTAAATATTAGGTATCCTACAAATAAAGTATAGATATTAAGTATCATACTAATAAACTTTAGATATTAAGTATCATACTAATAAAGTATAGATAATAAGTATCATACTAATTAAGCAAGTTATCCTACTAATTAAGTTTGGATATTTAGTATAATACTAATAAAGTTTAGATATTAAATATCGAAGCAATAAAGTTTAAATATTAGTTATCCTACTAATCAAGTTTAGATATTAAGTATCATATTAATAAAGTTAGGATATTGAGTATCATACTAATAATGTTTAGATATTAAGTATCATACTAATGAAGTTTCCATATTAAGTATCATACTAATTCAGTTTAGATATTAAGTATCATACTAATAAAGTTAAGATATTAATTATCATACTTATAAAGTACTGTAGTGAAGTAGGAAAAAAAGACATTTAAAAAAAATATATAAGACACAGCTGTTCCTTCCAAAAGGTTGAGCTCTTCAACGTCCAAAAATAATTCACCGCCACAAAAAGAATTCGCCGTCACTTCTTCCAACCGTCGTTTCACTCTCTGCGCTCTACCCCCTACTTAAAAAAAGTACCGTTTATATGCTGCCCATTTCTCCACTTATGCAAATTGACTATCAACCAGAGCCATCTAGTTTTCCATTTGTCCAAACAGCCAATTTGCAAAGGGGGACAAATCAAACCACACGCCCTTTGATCTACAATATCATCACATGTCAACCCATCACGTAGTCGCTCGACCAACATGGCGGCCGTCTCTCTCGCTGCGATCTCCGCGGAGCCTCTTCGTGAACGTCGCTACTTGGCTCGACGTCGCTGTCTTCCTCTGATGACACCACTACCGGCCGCACATCAATGATGTGTCGAGGGATGCCGTCGATAGATACATTGTTCGGGGACTGGACACTTGTCACAATGCCCCTACCCCAGCGTGTCGTACAGCGAGCATCAGGCGGTTTGATCCACACTTCCTCTCCCACTCGCACAGTCGCTCGCTTCTCGCTTTCCTCCGCGGGTACCTGTGCAGTTCGGGGATGCCGCCACTCGTACTTGAAGACTGCCTTCTGCGGCACTGACTCCACTTTTTGCCCTGACTTTGGAGCCATATTATACCAGAAGACAGCTTCTGGCGGCGAAATCTGGCCCCTTTCAGCTATAGCCTTAATGGTCCTGTGATGCCGCTCCACAATTCCGTTTCCGCCTGGTCTATATGCAGCCCTGAAATAGCGCCGCACTCCCCACTAATCCAACACATTCTCCATGGCAGCTGAGCGAAAGGCAGTTCCATTGTCCATTAGCACTTCCGTCACTGGACCCCTCTCCAAAAACACCTCTTCCAAGACCTTTGCAATTTCACCTGCATTTTCCGCCTTGATCTCCCTCCAAATGGCTACTCTTCCTGGTCCACAGTCGACCATTGACAGATACGGCCTCTGTCGATAGTGCGTTACATCTATCGCCAACCTGCTCCAATTCTCTGCCACCTGAACCTCACCAGCTTCGTGTCTACTCGGCGCAGGGTCGATTGATTGACACCGGCTGCATCTCTCAACCACTGTCCTAACGGCCTCCTTTGTGATTCTGGGGTCCACCTTCCTGGCCAAGAACAAGGTTCTATCCACTCCAAAATGGTGCATGTCATGCAAATCCTTCAGAGTGTTTTCATTCAAACAACATATTGCAACAGCCGCCTCATTCAGCGCCCTTAGCCAGGTCTTCCGCACCCTCATCACATCTGCTCAGTTCTTCGCTGAAGGAACGATAGTGACCCTAAGTTGAAGATCAAATTCCCTAATCAGCTCCCTTAACATCATCAATCGACGCTTTACTAGCATCTCGGCAGCGCCTTTCGTCTTCACCCTCCTTTCTCCTGTAGCTTCTGACTGGATCCAAGAGAACACAGTGGCTGAGTCAGTCCTCACCTCAACATTCTGTAGCCCCATTTCAAGGCTAAGTTAATGCCCTTCATAACCGCATCCAGTTCCGCTACATTTATGTGAGCCACGTCGTCCTTCTTCCGCAACCAAGCAGCATCTTCTGCAGTAACACCACCTATCTCCAAGGTGACCCCCACTGCTATACAGCTTGCATCACACCACACAACAGCTTCTGCACTGTTGGGTACATGCCAAACACCTCTCACTGGATCCTCCCTCTTCACCTCTTCAATAATCTCTCTCATAATGTCCACAGTCTCTTTATCAACTCCATCTTCCCACTTCGCTCCACTAGCTAGCCTTTTGATATAACTACATGCATTCCGTAGCCATCCTGCAATAGGGTAATGGCCCACCAGTCTTCCGCATATTGAGAAGAGTTCTCGCCTGCTCAATTTTTCCGACACCTCCGGGATCTCATTTCCCCTCCGGAACACTAACCGTCCTATCTGGTCCTTTCTTAGTTGGAGCCCTAACACAACTCCTCCCTCCAACGATTCCGGGCGTTTTGCAATTAGCCCAAAGCTGTTGAGGTGTTTTACTACGTCCTCCGCAGTTGTTACCGTCTCATCCACCAAAATATCATCAATGTAGGAACTGGTGGCTCTTCTGACTGCGTCCTCCTTGCTTAGCACCGTTTTGAGGATCGTTGCCATGATTTTTGGTGCAGAATTCAGGCCAAAACCCAACCTAGTCAGGCAGTACGTTCGGCCCTTGTATCTGACCAGCTGGTATTTCCAGAATTCCTGTGAAATGTGGATCTGTAGGTATGCAGATTTTAAATCCACAATCGCCGCAGCCTTCTGAATCTGCCTCCACTCTCGCATGGTCTCTCCGCACACGTCCATCATTTCGCCTCCCGTGTGACACGCAACGTGTACGTTCAGCTCCCTGAAGTCCAGTACTGGCCGAACTTTTTGTATTGTGGGCTGAACAACCGCCATTAACGGCAGCACACCTTCCACCTTCTCCGTCCATGGTCTTAAAATCCCCTCTGAGATCCATCGGTCCATCTCCTTCTCAAATCCAACTCTTGTGCCTCCTCGCAGCGTATGCTCGTAGCATTCCACTCTGTTGTTCAGTATGGAAGGTTCTCCCTTCCATGCCCACTTGACTGTCCATTTCTCACAATCAAAGTGTGCAGAGGAATATTGGTCCTCTATCGTGCAACTTTTGTCTGACCCGGCCGTTCCTGTGACACCTTTTCGAATTGCACACCTGCAGCCCCTTGATGTCCTTCAAATCTCACGGAGTTCCTATATACCGTAACGCCTCCTAGTCGAGCAATTGCGCCCATCCCTAGCACCACATCGACACCCGTGACAATTTTGCTAATAACAATCGCCTGTATTCACAAGGTCATATGATGGGGCATTATCACCATTAGTGTCTTTCATTTCATTAAAAGTCTCCTGCGGTGTGCGTCCTTTCAAATACAAAAACCGAATTACTGCTCGACATTCAACAGGCTCCATTTCCCACCTGACTCAGTTCAAAGACCTGTAAAACAGAAACCACAATTTCTTAATGAACCGCCCCCCTAATTAAACACTTCATCAAATCTCCTCACTAACGTGATGTACTTGCAATAACCCTTATCCCTGAGTGGCTTCCGGGCCTTGATAAGTGGTGATCACTGTGTAAAAAAAAAAAAAATTAAAATGTTTGGAATTTTAATTAAGATGAAATAAAAAGTGCAATACACAAATTGTGTGCCATTTTTTAGAATGAGTAGATTTCAGAAAATAAATAAGTAGAAAAATAGCTTATGTTTTTTTTCCTGGCAAAAGTTCCCCTGCGTTCTTCTGTGGTAGCCAAAAAGAAAGAAAGAAAACTTGTCTGCATGACATGACCACGTCATGAACTTAAAGATCTAACAATAATGTGAGGTTTGGGCAATCTTAGTGTGATTCTGTATTTTTCTTTTTTTTTCCTACTTTGGTTTCATTTTCCTCCTCCTCCTCACTACCGCCCCCTTTCTCTGTCTACCTCTACTCGCCTCTACCTCTCGCCTTAAAGTAAGAAAGTTCTTGGCTCCAGAGTTAAAAGTTATAATGAAATACGGTAATGTAATTTTGTATCAACAGCGTATATCAGCGTGTTCGAGATAAGTGTATTTTAATTTTTATGTTTAATTTCTAATATTAATAACTACATTCTATTTCAGTACTTAATTTATATTTTTATCTCCTGATTGTTTTATTTAATGATAGCGTTTTCTCGTCATAAATGTTTATTATATCTACCATGTTGATTGCATGAACAGATTAGGAAATTGTATTCATTGTATATTCGTGAGAGGTGAATCTATCACTATACTTTCCCTTTAAAAAACACGCCAGTTGGACTGTTATTAAGTACAATACTTAATAGATTTTTTTTAAAAGGAGAATAGAGGACGCTTTGGGGAAGCATTGTCGGCAGCTTCCGTTACTCTCGCTTCTCTTTATTTGTCACTCAGTCCTCATTTTTTAATGAGTGATTTTTCTGACAAAGGCAGAAAAAAAGATGTATTCTAGGTTGGCAGTATTTTGCGTGAACAGTCGACAAAGATGCCGAGAAATTTTCTGTTCTATGTCTATCCTTGTAGCCATGTCTATAGTAGGGGTGCTGGAGGTAAACGTTTTATCTGGGCTGACGTTATCCGCCTGATAGTCAGGGACCCGAACCTTGGATTAACCACTAAGGAGGCTGTCCTATCAGTAGGCGCAAAGTACTGGGGCTTCTGTATTGCCATTTGGTGAATGGATTCTGGACCATGCAGTAGTCTCTGGTGGGGCCTCTCGATGCCATACTAGTGGGTAATTGTTACGGCTTTACCTTATCATGTGCTACAAAAAAAATTCTTCGTTACTTTTCTCTCTTTGTTTCCCCTCTCTGTCCTGCTCTAAGCAAGTCTGACGACCTAGTCCACAAACTCCAAAATTCCATCATGACAAGTTTCAATAAAAAATACACGATTAAATCCAGATCTGAAACTTCCAACGTAGACCCCCACTACCATGTCTCCTTCTCCAACATCAGGGGTCTACGTTCTAACCTTCCAGAGGTTGAAGCCCAATTACAGGAGACTAAACCAGACCTTTTATTTTCAAGCGATACTGGAACTGGACAGACTATTTCCCTAAATGAGTTCGTAATTAAAGGATACTCCAACCTAACTTCCAAATCTGACCCCCAAGATCGCCATGGGCATGGAATATGTGCCTATATAAAATATGACTTTCCATGTGGTAGGGACATCTCCAGAAAAGATCCTAACTTACCCTATATGTGCTTCCGAGTAGCACTAGCTCACACTATGGCATTTATATTTACTCTCTATCGCCCCCATAACAGCGGAGTTACTATCTTTAAAAGCATATCTGAGAAAATTGACCAAGTTCTATCAGCATATCCTTCAGCTAACATTCATGTATGTGGAGACTTCAATGTTGACAATGTGGAATGGTTGACCCACTCAAACAAAACCGATGATGAGGGGACATTCTGTCATGATTTCTCCATTGCTTATGACCTCACTCAGAGTGTTCGCGAACCTACCCGTGTGCCCGACAATGACGGCCAGTATGCAAGTCTCCTAGACATGTTTCTCATAACTTGGCCTGAACTATGTTTAGTTTCCGTTCTGTCTCCTCTTGAATCTTCCGACCACTCAGTTGTATCAATTAAGATAAAAATGAAATGTAATAAGTCCTCAGACGTACCTCTCCATCGTACAGTATATCGATACACTATGGCTGACTGGGATAGTTTCCGTACATTTATATCGGATCTTCCTCTGCGTTCCATGTTTAAAAATGATGTGTCGTCTATAGTATCAGAACTGACAGAATGGTTAACTGTAGGCATAGACAATTTCATACCCTCGAAAAAGTTCCAGCAAAAACCTAACAGCCAGCCATGGTTCTCTCCAGAATGTGCTGCTGCTATTGCGCACAGAAATCACTTTTTCCACTGCTTCGAACGTAATAGATGTATGGAAACTAAAGCCGCTTTCAGGACTGCCAGCAACCATTGTAAGAAAGTAATAAATAACGCAAGAGAGTTGTATGCTCAGTCCGTCAAGTCCAAAGTAGCTGAGCAGCGGCTTGGTTCCCACCAGTTTTGGCAAATTGCAAACAGAATCCTGAACAGAAGCGTGTGCTCTATCCCAACTATCATCAATGTACCTGAGTTAATCTCGTCAGCATCAGACAAAGCCAAACTCTTTGCCAAGAACTTTGCAGCCAATTCTACCCTTTGCGACCAAGGCCGCCAACCCCCAATATTTCCTCCTGTATCAGAAAACACACTATGTGATATACAAATATCTGTATGTGATGTTGCCAAGCTAATCAAAAACCTTGATTCCAGTAAAGCAACCGGCCCTGACGATATTCCAATTATAGTACTAAAAAAACTTCAACCAGAACTAGCACCCATACTTACAAAACTGTTTAAACGTTGTCTTAAGGAAAATTGCTTCCCATCACCCTGGAAAATCTCATCAGTATGCCCTGTATTTAAGAATTCAGGTGATCGTTCAGACCCTCTCAGTACAGGCCAATAAGTCTCCTGTACGTCATGAGTAAGTTGCTTGAATCTGTGTTGAATAGAGAAGTAATCAACCATCTCAGCAAAAATAACCTTCTTAGTGACACACAATATGGTTTCCGTTCTGCTAGATCTACGGCAGATGTGCTTACAGCTATATCTCATAGGATTAGCGAATCTCTCGACGGAGGTAACCTTTCTAGGGTAATTGCTCTTGACATATCAAAGGCCTTTGATAGGGTATGGCATGAAGGTTTACTTCACAAGATCTCCAGCTATGGTATAGCTGGAAATGTCTTCTCAATTATTAAATCATTTCTCTCTGATAGGTTCATAAGAGTAGGGCAAAAATCAGAAGCTCACAGTATAAATGCTGGAGTCCCTCAGGGGTCAATCCTGGGCCCAACTCTTTTCCTGATCTACATTAATGATCTTCCAAATCACATCCTTACATCATTCCTGGACATTTTTTCTGACGACACTACCATCTATGGTAGCACATTTAAGACAGTAAACGACCAAGTTCTCTCTTCTCTGATCTTGATCACGTTGTACAATGGGGAAAGTAGTGGCTGGTTACTTTTAATGCATCTAAAACCAAGCTTCTATCTTTACATCATCAACGTTCTGATACCCATCTGGCATCAATTAAAATGAATGGCTCTCGTCTTGGGGAGGCCTCAAGTTTTGACAGGCTTCTGGGCGTGACCTTTACTCCTGATCTTAAATGGAATACGTACATCAAATATGTTGTCAAGGCCGCTGAAAAATGGTCGGATCCTTCTATCGATCCAGTAGATATCTCACTGCTGATGCAATTCTCTATCTATATAAGAGCCAGATACGTCCAAGGATGGAATACTGTTGCCACATATCGGCAGGAGCTGCTAGAAAAGACTTTTCCTGCCTTGATAGGGTTCAAAATAGACTTCGTGGCCTGGTGGGAGATGTACTTTTCTCTTCGCTGCACCCTCTATCTCACAGAAGAGATATTGCGAGTTTGTCTCTGCTTTATCGTTATTTTCATGGAAAGTGTTCGACTGAGCTTCAATCTATGATCCCCCCTCGCCAAACTTTCACAAGAAACTCTAGACTAGCTGAAAACATTATCAATAATTTTCCCCACTCTTTATCTGTGCCTAAACCTAAACATAGATTCCATGATCAAAGCTTCTTTCTTAGAACTGCACGCCTGTGGAATTGTCTTCCGTTTTCCTGCTTTCCAGCTGTCTATAATATGGTTGTCTTCAAGTCCAACGTGAACAAGTTTCTGATGAGCCGTTCCACTTAAGTTAACAAATTTACCGAACTTCCATTACTATCGATTACTATATTGTCCTTTTGACTAATCTACACTCTTTAACCCTTATCCATGAGTGGCCTATCGGCCTTGATAAGTGGTGACGCCTATGTAACCCCCCCAAAAAAAACATGATGTTGGTTACTTAAGGAGTCGACATAACAAGTACACAGTAAACTTGAAAACGACCATGTTGTAAATTACAGGCGGAAATCACGTCACAATGTTTTAAAGTGAAGAGGTTCTTTGAAATAAACCTTGTTCATGAATATTACGTTTACTCTCAAGTATAGAGAATGAAAAAGAAAAATATTTTACAGTGATGTTAGAGGCCTTTTTGTGAATGTTTTACACGAAGCAACCAGAGATTGGACCTTACTGTGCTTCTGCAGGAAAGAAAAAGAGAAATAAACTATTAATACCACTTCTGTAGGGAATGGAAATGTATCATTAATTCTATCCAAGTACGCGTATTTTAGCAAGCAATCAGTAAAGTAGGTTTTTGTTAATGTCATCCGGGTGTTATCCAAATATGTCGACATCTTGAAAATCTGTAGTTGGCACAATTTGATTCATATCATGTTTGCATGAAATTCTTTTTTTTTTCTGTTACCTTTTTATTCATTTAGAACCCTTTTAAAGGATTTTCATATAGCGATCGAGTTATGTACCAATTATATTCGTTTTCTATTTCTCGTTATCTCTCTTTTTAAGTCAACCATTTTCACTTTTTTCTCCTCTTCTACTTTCTTCCTTTAGTTCTCGCCAGAACTCTGCATATAACTCCCACTTCCGCCTCTTCTTACAGCTTCTTTCCATCAGTTTATACATTCCATGAATTAAATAAAAAGCCGGAGAGCACTAATTCCCATTAAAGCTGACCTGTGCGCAAGGCCCACTAATCCAGTTAGGCTTGTCAGCAGAGACATAGGATTTGTGATCGAACGTTGTGAAGCGAGAAAAAATACCATTCCTTATCTGCACAAACAAGGCGTTAAATTACCAGTCTTCCTCGTTGCCTCGAATTTGTCATACTTTTATTATTCATCTTAGCTCCTCCTTCAATGCTATTAATCCCCACCTAACTTTTCCATTTTGCAATGCATATTCTCCAGTTAAAAAAAAACTCATGTGTACGTCGTTTCACATAGTAAATAATAGATTTAAAAGGAAGCAAAATAATATTAATAAGAAAATATTTTATTGAAGTAAACAATTAATTTGCGAATTATATCGATCACATGAGACACGGAAGAAACAAACAAGATAGAAAAAGAAGAGACGAGAAATAAGACGAAGAAAAAATGGGAGGAGAAACAGCCACACGGGCGATTCATAAGGATTACAAAAGATGAGACTAACGGAAACGCTTGGAAATAGCTACAAAAAGGAAACCTAAACAGGGAAACTTAATCCCTAATAACGGTCACACAAGATAACGCGATAAGAGTCGACTACATAAAAGCAAGAATGGACAAGACACGCACACAAAAAACCTCAGCAAATGCGGACTCTGCTCACAAGAAGAAGAAACAATAAACCATATAATAAATGAATACGAATATATATGAAAATAGACACACTTAAGTAGGGAAGGCGGTACACTGGCAAATATATAGACAACTGCATCTTCAACATCCAGACAAATGGTACAAGCATAAACCGGCAGCAACACCGGGAAATGAAAGTTACAAGATTCTATGGGACATAGATATAAAAACGGATACAGTCATCCAAGCAAGAATGCCGGATATCATAATAATAAACAAGAAAGAAAAGTCCAGGCACATTGTAGATTTTGCTGTTTCAGGAGACCACAGAGATGGAGGAGCGGAGCAAATACAAGGAACAAGCCAGAGAGCTTAAAGGGAGCTGGAAAATGAAGAAAGTCAACATAACCCCACTAATAGTGAAGGGCAATACCGAAAAGTTTTGAAAAAAATGGGAGAGATTGAAATCAGAGAGGTGGCTGAAAAGATACAGCAGATAACAATAATGAAAACTGCAGAGATATTAAGAAAAACCCTTGAGGGCAGAGAGTAACATTACACATGGCATGCAGACACAAACTGGACACAGAGAAACGGATACAAATGTAAAACGCAAAAGAACATTACAAGGATTAATGAAAACTGAAACCGTATAATTGTACCCCCCTCTTTTGTGTGAGTGTCACTGAAAACGGGCACTTCACCAATTAATGAGAAGGGTCAAGGAAGATGAAAACATCAAGGCGAGAAAGCACTAGCCAGATGTCTGCTGGCTGTGTAAAGACAACTGCGACCTGGGGGAGGTTTATTGCCATCCAAATCCAAGTGGAGACTAATTGTCGCTGCCAACGAGAAATCAAAAGTAAGCGGTTGTTGCGATAACGCAAATTCTTTTGCAAAAGTTATCGAAAGAGGTGGAGAGTAATAGAAGTCTGGGGAAACTTGTTGTCACTCAAACTGAATAGTACACCACAAGTTGGTTTCAAAGAGCAATCTTTGATGATGACTTGCGAGACTACTCCTAGTGAGTAAATAATAATAATAATACAAGGCAATAATCATTGATATAGCAATGCTAGTTAATGTTGATGTAGAAACAAAGAAGGTCGAAAAGTACCAAAACTTGAAGAAAGAAATAAAAAATGCGTAAGTGGGATGTAACAAAAGGATTTAGCAAGTGGATTGCCAAAATTAGAAGCTATTAAATTTTGATATATTATAGAAAACTGTCTTGATTAGAACGACCAGAATTTTGCGAATAGTTCTGGATACCAGATAAAAATGATGTTTATAGTCTATTGTCGCTTGTTATGATCTGCCTATAAGTATAAAATTGACAATAGCAAAAGCCAGATTTGAAATGTGACAAACAGAAGTATAATAATAATAATAATAATAATAATAATAATAATAATAATAATAATGATAATAATAATAATAATAATAATAATAATAATAATAATAATAATAATAATAATAATAATAATAATAACTAGCAGAACCCGTAAAAATTCCACGGCAGTTGAAAATTAAAAAAAGAACATATCAGTAAGAAACATCTTACCACATAGTAAAACAGTGTCGTTGAGGTTGCACCATGTACCATTAAAGACTTACTTAAATCACGAAGCTCTGGATTTTCAGGTTCTGGTATCTCTGCTGAGAATTGCATCAATTTGATGAACTGTTCTGATCTTATCCTGATCTCGCAACATTATAATCATGTGTGAGTGTGGTAGCCCATTTTGTTTTAAATTCAATAACATAAACATTTGCAAATAGATGTGCATGAATCACACATGATATGTAGTCAGGTCGATTTTATGTAATAATATTTTATACATGTCATGTTCAGTTATAAAGTTATATATATATATATATTATATATATATATATATATTATATATATAATTTAGGAATTTTAATTTTGTGATTTGAAAAAGTTAAATTTTAAATATAGAAATTGTATTGTATGCAAGAAACAGAATACAGTATAGTAAAATATATGTCCTTAACCCATGAGTTTCCGATGTTTATACATCTTCTCGGAGGAAAAATATTAGCAAATATTATAAAAAGGTTTGCACCTAAATTGCTAAAGGTAATAAACATAGAAAATTAAATTAAATGTTTTTTAAAGTTTTTAAATCATTTTAGCTTCATATCATAAACGAAATTGGATATTGATGCAGCAAAAAAAAAAAAGGGATATTGAACTTCAAATCGAAAGTGTCTGCTAATCCTGTAATCGAAGCTCTTGGTATTCGGCAGGTAAAAAGAACCAACGCGTATTGTAATAAATCCAAGAAAGCTGGTAACAATCCAATATATACATATTTACACAGTTTTTATTTAATTTGATTGGATATCCGGCAAATCTTTGATTATATCATTCCGGTAAATTTTTTTTCCATATATCAGTTTTAAAATCCAGTAAAAGTTTTCAATCAATTTGTGAATAAAAGCCGGGAGATACCCGTAGACAGTCAAATAAAATAAAATTTAAATTTAAATTAAATTAAAATTTAAGTTAAAACTTACATAAAATGAAGATAATTATATGAAAATGAAAATAATTAAATAAAAGAATTTCTTATCAAACCAAAGCAAAATAGTCTTTAAAAACCAGATGCAGTTTTTGTTATCAAGATTATATTTGTAACTCAGCACAAGTGAAAATGTTATAACGTTATATTATTAAAATAGCAAGGTTTAAATTATATCTTCTAAAAATAAGGAAGTGGTGGGAGAATTTAACTTTTAGAAAGGGGGAGAAAGAAAGAAAAAGAAAAGGAAAATAAAATAAATAAAATAAAGAGAGCGTCTAACTTATTACTCTTGAATATGAAATGTCTAGACAGGATTTGACACGATTCAAAAAGTAGGTCAAGGTGCATGCTAAGAGTTAATCGGCGGGAAAGGAAAGAAAAGAAAACAAAAGAAAAAGAAAAAGCCTAGAAATGTTAAAGAAAGAAGAAAGGAAAGGAGAAAAAAGAAAGGGAGAAAAAATAAAAACCCTATATCTGTTTACTTGCTCTTAATATATAATGCTGAAATTTATAATTCTAATACATAAAGTAAAATCCAACGTATATACGTAATGATAACATTATTTAATCGAAATCTTAGAGTTCGATTGATCTGTGAAAATATTGCATATAGTAACAAGGAGTATTAACATAAAAAGATATAATAATAAAAATAATGATAATAAAAATAACAATAATATTAATATTAATAATAATACCAATAATATAAGCATCCTTAAAATAATAATAATAATAATGATAATAATAATAATAATAATTATAATAATACTAATAATATTAGTAAGTTTAAAAATAATAGTAATAAAATGGAAATAACATAATAATAACAATGATAATATCACTACTAATAATCATAAAAATAATAATATTAGAATTAATAATAACAATAACGATAATAATGATTATTTGTATAATGATATATAATATATTAATGTAAAAACGATGAAAATATTAATTAAAATGATAATAATAATCATGACAATATAATTAGTAATTATAATAATAACAATAATAATTATTACAATAAGTATTATATTTGTATAATAGCACCACTGCGACCAATGCTATCACTAAAACAATAATAAAATAATAGCAATAATAATAATAAAATATAATAGTATTAATAATAATGGTAAAAACAATGACCATAATAATGATAGTAATATGCTAATAAATTAATACTACTACTACAACAACTACTACTACTACTAATGATAATAATAGTAATAATAATAAAATAGCAATAGTAAATATCATGACGTTAAAGATTATATCTGTATAATACTACTACCACCGCCATCAATGCAACCACTAAACCAATCATAAAATAATTATTATATACATATATGTGCACACAAACACACACATATATACATATACATACACATGCATACACATACACACATGTATAGATATATATATATACATATATACACACATATACACATATGCATACACATACATACACACGTGCACACATGCACATATATATGCAAACATATATGCACATACACACATACATATACATATATATACATAAAACAGAAAGAGTAATTAAAGTAATAATAATAATAATAATCAAAATAAAGGTTAAAAAATGTGACTGCCAACAATATATGTATACATATATATATATATATATATATATATAATTACAAACTGAACATAAGTTATTATACACACACACATATATAATTACTTTATAATATATATATATATATATATATATATATATATATACATATATATATATATATATTTAATTACTTTATACCTAAACATGATATGTACCCTATTCGGGATAATATATTTTAACTTATAAATTGGTGTTTATACGTTGTGCTTATGAAGAAACTCTATGAATAAAACTTATATAATCTCAAAAACATT
This sequence comes from Euprymna scolopes, assembly GCF_053919585.1. Classification (NCBI taxonomy): domain Eukaryota; kingdom Metazoa; phylum Mollusca; class Cephalopoda; order Sepiida; family Sepiolidae; genus Euprymna; species Euprymna scolopes. The sequence goes on from NW_027633260.1 coordinate 29,478, forward strand.
CATTTTTGGAAACTGTTATGTTGAATCTCTAGACCGTATGATATAAATAAATGTTGTAAACTTATTGAAAAGGTGGAACGATTATAGTGTCGCTCAAAAAGACACGATTTCCGTTTGATAAAAACCGGTTTTCTTTTTTGTTGCAGACCATCGATTAGTTGGCCATTTGGGCACAAATCACAAGAGAGATAGGAGCTTTCTATGTTGTCTGAAAGTGAAACAATGTTCAACTCATCGTATCTACCGATTAGTTATAACAACAGGACCATTGTCAGCATCCTTAACATGCATCGCTTCTTAGTAGGCTTGAAAGTCACAAAAAGTGTACCTAGATGTGCTGAAGTGTGTGGTAATCCCCTGGTGCAATCAGGTGGTCGCTGGCAAATCCTGATTGTGGGAGCACGACTTGGCGCCGGCCCACAGATCCAAATAGACTACTTCGTTTGGTAATACGTCGAGAATATCGGCAACATGATCTTTCATCACACGTGATCGCCGCTATCCGCTGAGCTCCCGCCGCGTC
>NW_027633260.1:35000-62593 GCF_053919585.1 Euprymna scolopes
GAGAAGAACAATGGAAAAAAGTAAATGTGTTTGAACAACGAAGTCAAAGGAAGATAATGATTCAAGTTAATGTAAAATAATGTGATGATAATACAGAAAGGTAATTCGAAAATCGACAATCATGACTTTTTTAATGAAAGGAAACGACGAAGAAAACGGAATAATAAGAAAATAAACATCAGAATGTAGCATCCAAACGATGACCGTTGGGCAGGAGACATCGTGAAGAATAAAGAAAATGGAGACAAATGTTGATTACCTGCGCAAAATTGTCTGAGTAGACAAACATTTGGATCACACACAAAAAGTACAAAAAAGGAAGCAAAGAAAAATCAAAACAAAAACATGTAGGCCATCCATGTTGCGATTAGAATTCCCGTCTGCCTGCTTCCAACCTGACTACAACTTTGATGTCTTCAAGTCCAACGTTAACAAATTCCTAATGACCCGCCCTCTTAAGTAAACACTTTATTAATCTCCAAACTAACGTACTGCACTTGCAATAACCCTTATCCCTGAGTGGCTTCCGGGCCTTGATAAGTGGTGACCACCGTGTAAAAAAAAAAGAATATAGAAAACAAAATGTGTGTGATTATTATATACATACGATGATGTTTGTTGATGATATAGTTTATTTTTTCATTTTTAGCTTTTTGCTGTTTTTTGTTTTTCAAAAGTAGATGGCATAGAAGAATACAATAATGAAATTCATATAGAGACACCTGAAGCAACATTTAAGCAAAGAAGAATAAGCAGGGAAGAGGAGTTGACAAATGAAAAGACGATAAGATTTTGTTTGGATCTCACGTGCTCCTTGTGAAGATTCTGTGTACTACGTTGACGTAGTTTAACTGTTGGATGTAAGACAGTAGAGAGAGAATAATAGTAAAATTCAGTTCAAATAGAACATCAGAGTACTTACTTAGCAGTATGACATGGCGTGACGTTCCAGTTCAAGGCATCGGTGGTGATTGCCGAAAGCTGCACCAATGAAAGCTAATAATAAAAAATGTGCGACAAATCATTCATCATCTTAGATGACCAAAAACTCGCACGGATACATTTCCAATGGGAAACAAGTTGCAAGGCCAGTTCTGTGTGTTAAGTGATGCCGAGGGATGTAAAGGGCACCCTAAACAGAATATAACGTAAGGGTTGCTAAAACGTCGACGTGGATCGTAAACGATGTTATCTTGCATCTCGACTTTAGGAACAAACGACGATTTAGTAAAAGTTATCTCTCATCTCGAGATAATTTAAGATAATAAAGGATATGTTCGCTAGTATACATCCTATGAATTAAATTCAAAGAAAATCAAGGTCAGGGTGCACACAGATGTCATTTCGACCTGCTGAGTTTTAGAAATGAACGAGACCTATCTTGCTTTCATAATTCAAAACCGACTTCGAAACCTACTAGATGATGCTATTTTATCTTCCCTACAAGCTTTTTCCAACAGAAGAGATGTCACGAACCTATCTCTTATCGATCGTTATCTTAATGGCTCGTCTGAGCTTCAGTCTTTGATCCTGACTAAACTTACACAAAAAACACTCGACTAATTACAAGCACTATCAATAATTTCCCAGACTCTCTATCTGTGCCCAAGTTTAATCAATACGGAGAATAATACACATGAATCACATGCGTGAGACAGACAAACTGCTGCACAGGGAAAACATGAAGAAGCTTTACAGAGAATGAAGAAACCGAAGCTGCATATCAACAAGTTCTACATTCTAATCACACATCCCCTCCCATTGTCCCATCACCCCCACCCCCCAAAAAGTGTGAAACAAAATAGCCGAGAATAATCAAGGATGAGGAAAAGACCAAGGAGAAAGCGCTGACCAAATCGCCGCTGGACAAGCGTGTACAGCTGGAACCTTGAGGAGGCTTAGTGTCACTCAAATTCCAATACAGACCAATGATCGCAGTCAGCGAGAAACCAATGGTGAGAGGCTGTTGCGATAACGCAAATTTATTTGCAAATGTTATCGAAGCAGATGGAGAGTGCTGGACGTCTGGGTAGACTTGTTGTCACTCAGCTTCCGGGGAACACCACAGGTTTTCAGTCAGATCTTTGATGACCTGTGTGAAACTCCATGTGAGCCAATAATAATAATAATAATAATAATAATAATAATAATAATAATAATAATAATAATACAGGTTTAAGTTGGGACACAGGGGCTCTGAGGAGGGGTAGTACCTTTGTTGTCTGGAATACTGCTCCTTGCCTAGTAGGGTGAACGGGTATCACTGGTCTCCGTTCATCCCTAAATCTCTCACATAGTGTCATGTCCCGATAAACCGCTTCAGTTGGCGAGCTAAACCATGTGAGGGAGTGAAAATTCCCTGTGGTCAGGAACCACCGGGATGGTGTCCGGCAGGGTATAACCTTGATTCATGGGCAGAAGAATCCGACAGTCTTTCTAGAGATGGTGTCTAGAAAAACAAACCGGTTGGTGGTAACCTTGAAACCCAACCTCATAATGAGTGAAATGTCAAATCATAAAAATGAAGATAACAGCGTCAACAGGGCTGGAACCCAGCAGATGAAGGTGTCGTGCCCGGCAGACAAGGAGTACTCAACCCGGCTCCTGCAGGTCATCATCATGCAACGGGGAGAACCAACCAACGAATGAAATGGGATAAGAAGGTAAACAAGATTGTAATCGAATGCTGGATAAGAAATGAATCTACAAAAAGGAAGTTCAGACGGAGGATGAAGGTGATATGGGATAAAATAGGAGTGTTTCCTATCACAGAGCAAAGATTAGTAGATCAAGCCATGCAAATTAAGTTGAACAAATGGCTTACGGACTTTGAAATTGAGAAAATTCAAAGAATGTGTCAGGAGCGCAATGAATGAGAAGAGGATGATGTGATTCACAATGAAGAAACGCAAGATCAAGTTGTACAAGAACGTGTTGTTAAAAGACGACATGAGACGTTGATCCAAGATGAATCTGGCCGAGGGGAAGAGAAGTTCGCAGATGAGCAGCCAGAAGGAGGGCCTTGAGATGAAAGTGACGACAACTGGATATTCCAGGGAGATGATGATGGAACGGTACTGACGAGAGCCGATGATTGAAAGTAGGAGGGAGAGGACTGACAAATATTGCAACAACTATTGAATGAAACCAAACAAAATTCAGGAAATAACCCTCTAAATCTGAGATATAGTGATAGAAAGAAAGTTAAAGCTGTCAAAATGAAAGTAAACAAAGTTATACCTCTTATCAGAGCTAAGCCAATAACGGAAACAAACACCGAACGTTGTCTCGGAGTTGGTGGGTTACAAGCAATACAGAAGGAGGATAAGGCACCATCTTGGAGAAAGAGAATCTTGGAAAAGCAGAAGCTCTTACGTAAGGATTTAGGTTGAATAAGATGAAAAGGAATGAGTTGCGAAATGACAGCACGATAACAAAGCTTAGAGGGATGAAAAATGTATCCCCGCAGTACACGAAGAAGTTCAACAAAGCTTAGTTGCAACTGGAGCGAAATTGGAAATATAACAAGAAGGTGTTTGATGAACAAGAGTAATTGGAAGATAAACAGTAGTGCCGGATGCAGCAGTAAGCACAAAATTTTTAAGCGACATATAGAGCAATCTAGTTGAGCACAAAGAAAATCCAGAGTGGCTGAAGATTGTGGAAGGAGAATTAGCAGGACTAGAAGTGTAAAAGGACATACGCATTGATTGCATGCCTACTGGAGAGAATAGAATGCCTACTTGGAGAGAATCGAATGCCTACTAGACACCAACCTCGGGTGTCTTCGGTCTCTCTGTACAGGGGTTTACCAGGGACTCTGGTATGAGGATACTTTCATTTTTTAATTAAAAGTAAACCCTGACCAAATATTCGAATTTAAATGTGAATGAAAAATAAAACTAAATCATCAAACTGGCAGGATGTCGCCCAGGATAAAAAGATCCTCTCAGCATGGCTAAGCACTGGGCCATATAAGGAAAATAACGGTGAACCTTCTCCTTGTGATGTTTCCACAAATGAAAACACTAAGCTGGACATTCCACCAGACCAGTCAAATTCTAGTCCTGGAACCCGGCAAGACCAAACGAGAACCAATAAGAAAAGACACTATAACCAAGTCAAGTGGTCTCTTGAGGAGAAAAAAGTCTTCTTCACTGTTTCGCATACTCCAGATATGAGAAATGGGGTAGGAAAAAACAGTAAAAACTCAGAAAATGCTGGCCCTTCATAAAGTCATTTACACACATCAGTGCATGGACAGGCTGTACTTACCACGGAGAGAAGGTGGTTTAGGCCTCACTGAAATAAACCACGCATACCGAGCTTCAGTGGTAAGCATAGGCCAATACATCAAATGTTCTTATGACCCCAAAATAAAAATGGTGAATGAACATCACACCAAATGTTTGCCCCAGCAGAAGTCAAGTACAAAGCTCGGTGAAAATTTCAGTGGTAACACACTGGACAAAAGTAGAAGAATATGATAACCCAGCAACCCTAATCGCCCGAAAGAAGAGAAAGGAGTATACTAAAAGGGAACTGAAGACAAGACTAGAAGGATGGCAACAACATAAGAGAGCAGGCAGGTTCATGGAAGAATTGAACCAGAGCTAGATTGACAAGGAGGCCTCACTACAATGGCTTAAAAGTGACAAATTTCCATTTGATGAAAAACGAATAATTATAGCTGCACAAGACCAAGGCTTGATCACAAATGGATTTAAGAAAATGGCTGGTCTGCAAAAAAACGACCAATGCAGATTCTGTCACTCAGCTGTTGAAAGCCCAAGTTTTAGTCTTAATAGAGCAGAACGGGAAAAGATAACAAAATATCAGGACCTTAAAAATGATCTAAAAGCAACATGGTCTCTGAAAGAAATAAACATCGTACCAGTTGTGACAGGAGCAACTGGCCTAATAAAAAAGAACCTTCAGAAATACTTAGAAGCAATCCATGGAAAACCAAGATGTAAGGAAATACAGATAGCAGCCATAAAGGGAATAGTGTCTATTCTTAAAAGAGCCCTGGGATATAAATTTAAATTATAATAGAATCAAGTGTTAGCCCCAGGAAGGAGCCCCTTGATCTCTTCAAACTAACAAAGGTAAAATAAAATAAAAACAAGAGAGAAAGCGGATACGAAAAATACCAAATTGGAAAAGCCCGAGTCCTGATGAAGTACAAGGGTACTGGATAAAGTAGGTAACAAATCTGCACAGAACGATAGCCCTTCAACTTAATAAGCGCCTTCGCAATAATACTGTGTCGCTTTGGATACTCACAGGGAAAACGGTATTTTGTTTGAAAGACTTCACAAAAGGAAATGTAGTTGATAACTTCAGATCTATCACGTGTTTACCGGTATTGTGGATATTGCTGACAGGTTTCATAGCTGACATATTGCAGGGTTATCTTGAACAAGCAACGTTAGTGCAAAGGGAGCAAAGAGGGTGCAGGTGGAGAAGTCGTGGGACTAAAGGCAAACTATTGATCAACAAGATGATTTTGAAAAATTGTTAGAAACGGTTATCGTCACTAGCAGTTGCGTGGATTGATTATCGTAAGGCTTATGATATGGTTCCGCATAACTGGGTAGGAAAATGCATGGAAATGATTGGAGTGGCAATGGATATCATATTCTTCATACGTCGATGAAAAAGTGTAACACAGAACTGAATGCAGGTCAAACTAGACTTGGAAAGGTAAAAATAAAGCGAGGAATTTTCCAGGGTGATAGTTTGTCACCATGTTGTTTGCTTGATCATAATGCCATTGACACTGGCACTGGTAAGAACGACTTAAATTATTCGTAAAAAAACAAAAAAACAAAAACAAATTGGTAGTTTAGTAAACACAGTAAAAGTTGTCACTGAAGATATAAACATATAATTTGGATTATCCAAATGTGGATTGCTAATCATGAACATAGGAAAGGTAGTTGTAAGTGATGGTCTCTGCGTGCTTCATGGCGAAAGGATGAGGAACATCGAGGAAAGTGGATACAAGTATCTTAGTGTTTATTTTTGGAGATGAATAAAATAATGCATGAACAGATGAGAGAATAAGTGCAGAGAGAATATTCCAGAAGAATTAGGAGCATCCTAATATAAAAATTAAATGGAGGAAATATCATCTCAGCCATTAATTCGAGAGCAGTATCAGTTATCAAATACGGATCAGGAGTCATAAAGTGGACAAAAATGAATTGCAGAAACTGAACAAGAGAACAAGAAAAATGTTGACAATGTATGGGGCGCAACACTAAAAGCTGGCCTAGATACACTGCTAATAAAAAATTTAAGACCACTTAAAAATCTTTTTAAAAAACTTTTTTTAAGAATAGATTTTAAACTCTTCTGACTTAAGGTTACCAATACTACAATCAAAAAGGTTGTGGAAATAAAAAGCTACATTCCAAAGATTTATTTTTTAAATTCACATTTTTATTAAATTAGACTTTTAACAAATGATCAAAATTAGAAGACCAAAGAGAAAAGTATTATTAAATTGTACAAAAGTGTATGAAAAGTGTATGAAAACATTCAACAATCCAAATTAATAATGAGTACTACCTCCACTGCTTTTGATGACTTCAAAAATTCTTTGGGGCATGCTAGAAATAAGGGTTTCCGTTTAGGTACGGGGGATCATGCCAGTTTCTGGAGATGGCTTCACGAAGTTCATTTTTGAAAATTGTTTGCCATTTCGAATAAACATCTCTTGTCATCCATCCCCAAACATTTTCAATTAGGTTCAAGTCCGGTGAGAATGCAGGATGTCCCAAGAGATGGGCTCTATTTTCTTGTAGAAAGCTCAAGGTCCATTTTCAGTTTGGATTGCAGCATTATCCTGTTGGAATAACCATGCATCCCCATCATCAAAGATGCATTTTGTAGCATGCTAACATAACCAGCTGCTGTATGACGACCCTGCACCACCTGTAGCTCCACCGTACCTCCGTACGAAAAGGTACCTCATACCATTACGGACCCTCCACCACTATAACTTGTGGAAAAAATTTCAAGGGGCATGTTTTTGTCATGCAAATATCGCTGGAAGCCATCAGGACCATCTTAATTGACTTTTTTTTTATCAGAAAACAGGAATTTCCTCCACTTTTCAACGTCCCATGTTTGGTAGTCACGACCAAATCTTAAGCGGTCCACTTTGTGACGTGGTAGCAATCGAGGAATTTGCTTACGCTTTTTATTTACCTTTTTGTTGTAAGTGTCGTCTAAATGGTTACTCAACTGAAATTAGCATCTGTAACCGCCTTAATTTGATTAGGAGAAAGTCCTTTGTCATACATAACAACCCGACTGCTTTTACTACTCAATGCAGGAGAAATTTATAGGCGCCTACCAAAGGATCTTGCTTTTCCATAATTCTTAGTGTTCTTTAAAAAGTTGCAAATAACAATTTTACTGCGACTGCCTTAGCTGCTATCACTCTCTATGGCAAAACTTGCTTATGGAATCCCAGAATTTGGGAGCGCTAACTTCGGTTAGTTTTCTTGCTGTATGCATGGTAACACCTTTACACAGTGATTGCTAATCTCTAACTGAACTAAAACATTAGAATTACCATAAATCTAACAATTAATCCCCTTGGTCTTATAATTTTGAATATGTGTAAAAATCCTTTATTTAATAAAAATGCAAATTTGTAAATAAAATATTTGGAATTGACCTTTTTGTTTCCACAACTTTTAGATTGTAGTATTAGTAACCTTAAATCGAAAGAGTTTAAAATCCATCTTAAATTTTTATCAACAGTGTAGGTTGCACCTGAAAAGACGGGAAGAGGCTTGATCGGAGTCGAAGATTGTGTATGTGCGAAAGTTGACAGTCTTGATAAGTACTTACATGCTTCATGGGAGAACATATTGAAGGAAGTAAACAGCAATAATCCATTGGAAAACAAGAAACATGGAAAGAGCAGAGATGATATTCAGAAAAGGCATTAGGAGGAACATCAGAACAAAGTGTTGCATGGACAGTTCCACAAAGTTACAGTGAAGTTGAAGAGCGACAAGTCATAGGATTGGCTAATAAAAGGTTATTTGAAGAAAGCGACTGAAAGTACAATAATAACAGCTGAAGATCAAGCCCTATACACAAGGAATTTGAGAAAAAATGGGTATATGATGAATGCATTGACCCAAGTTGTAGAGTATGCGGTGCCGCAGAGGAAACAGTGTCCCACATTTTGTCAGAACATTGAGATTGCTAGGATTTGGAAATCGAAAGAAGTTGGGGTAATCCCTGTTGTAGCAGGGGCATTGAGATCGTTGACGAAAGACGTTGAAAAATGGATACAAAAGTTGGATTTGGGAATAAAAGCAGAAATGTTATGAAATCATGTTTACTTAGAACAGCCAGAATAATTCGGAAAGTGTTGGACATAAAATTTCTAAGACGATCGGGTGAGGTCTGCTATTGCAGTTCAACTCGCGAGATAAAAAATCAATATTTTGAACAGAAAAAAAATAAATAAATAAAAAATACTACTACTACTAATAATAATAATAAGTCGAGACAAATTATGCAAAGTATTACATTGATAAATCAGCTAAAAGTCCCCTATATTGACTGCGTGGACAGAAATGTGTGAATGTACAACACCTCATTAGTAGTTGTAAGAAGTTAGCTCCAAAGAAATACAAGAGACGACATGACAATATTGCGTAAACGGTCCATTGGGATATATATAAGAAAAAAGGGTTAGAGTGCAGTGAAAATTGAACGAGCCTGTTCTAGAACGGGTAGTGGAGAGTGATTATGTGAAATTATTGTGGGATATGAATATCCAATGTGATAATGTGATTGAAGCAAGGAGATCAGACGTAGTCTTGATAGAAAAACTGGACACAAGGCAATAATCATTGATATAGCTATATGGAAAAATCATTTAGAAAAAATCATATATAGCAGCTGTTTCGCTGCGTACAAGAGTTTAAGTGTCGATAAACGCGGCGAGTGCTTCACTGTGAAATTGAAAACTGGATTGTATTCATGCTTTTGTCTACTGCATTATTACCTTTGATACGGCGTAAGAAATATTATAATGCGTACGTATGTTAACATTCGCATTTATATGCCGTTTAAGTTGCTGGATTTCTTTAGAAAGACTTACGCATTATGTTTACTGGCAACCTTTTATTTCCTTGCTATTGTTAACAGAAAAGGCGCAACTATTAAAGCATGGTAATACAAGCATTCATTAACAGTTTATAAGAAGGGATCTTGTGTTAAGCACTTGTAATTGCTGATGGTCATTGCTTCATTCCATAAGAACACTTTGGCTTCATTTCAATTGCTTGAACGCATTCCATAGTAAGCCAGTCTGCTCACGTTCAGTAAATTCGATTTTTGCATAACGCGGTGAGAAACATGCATAACATAAGATCCTTGAAAAGTGAGTGGGATTAAAGAGATTCGTATTAACAAATGGACGGAAAGAGAGAGAGAGGAGGGAGAGAGAGCTCTGATCGACAGGGGAGAGGTGTAGTTAAGGAAAAAAGTAGGAGGGAGAAAGGGTGAAAAGAAGGTGAATATAAGACCGAGGTATGTTATTGTGCAGATGCTTAGAGAAAAATGCAAAGTAAAAAGTAAAATATAAAACAGTGATGTAGAGTAAGTCTAAAACTACGGAATGTGTAGGGATATTATTTATAACCCCAAGAATTTATCTATATATATCAAGCTAAAATTTATTGACCCGTTTTACAACGTTGTTTCTTGATATAGATATCAACGAATATAATACTACTACTAAATTACTACTACTACTATTATTACTACAAACTATCACTACCAATAATAATAATAATAATAATAATAATAATAATAATAAATCTTTACGAAAATAGTTCAATAGGATAATTCACTTACATATCCAAAACACGCTTTCTTGCCACAGATAATTTAAATTAAAATATCAAACAAAAGAAATAAAACTGCAAGAATTAAAATAAACTATTAAACCCACACCCCAAAGAACACACACATGCATGTGGTTGCGCCAACCTTGATTAATGCAAAATGTTTATGAATGATCAAGGATGATGTGAATCCATACATAGAAGAACAGCACTAGAATGGTGCAAATAATACTGGAATCTCTAGAAGATTATTTCCACCAAACCTCTGGAAAATACGATCGGTCGTTGCTGGAAAATAATCAACGGAAAAGGCAGTTGCGAAAATGCAAAATAGTTTACAATGGACATCAAAAACGTACAGAAAGCTGGGAATCTAAGGAGACTTTTTCACTCAAAATCCAGAGGATATTACTGATTATTATTATTTGTATATCGTTATAGTATGTACAATAATCTAATTATTAACAACAATTTATAATGGTGCGCTGTGTATGACTTTAAAAGATTCAGTAGCGAGGACCCACCTGGGGACTATGAAGTTTTCTCTTAGTAACGATTGCTCCCAAGTAAATTTTCGCCCTGAGTGGTGATATTTGTTAGGGTAGCTAGTGCTACTAGATCACTATGTCTGTATATATCGGCTTCCTGACAAAAATGCTCGGCACATTGTAGATGACTGGGAAGCGCATGCTAATTTTATATTCCCCTGACACTTCTTCCTTCAAAGAAAGACGGTTCAACCTGCCTAGGATGGATGCTGTACCAGCACCAACTACAATATATCGGTTAAATCTTTCAACTAAATTGATTGTATCTAAAAGACATCAAAATGTCTAGTGCAGTCGTTGTTTAACAGCCATCATTTTAATTTACCAAAATAATAAGCGAACTGGAAACATATAACAACGACACATTTTTATTTTCTAAAATTATGTGACACAATTTTGCTGTTTTGTAAGGACTTAATTCAATTCTGAAAAATTGAAGTTAAAAGTCAAATAAAAATTATTTAATCTTTCTACTGATATTCGGTTATTTAAATATTTCTAACCTATGAATTCTTATAACTCAACGACTTGTTTCTTTACTAATGACTTGTGCTTTATAAACAGAATAATTATCTAATGTGAACGCAATGTGTTCTTTATATTAAACATATTAGTCGAAAAAGAAATAAAATAAATATACAATAGGTACGCCAGTTCAATTGATGTGTTTAATGTGACAAAAGAACCAATTGGCTTATAACAATGTACACATAAGCGTGACATCAAACGACTGAGGCGATTGGACGCAACTACCAATCTCTACTCAATACAGATATGATAAAAATGCGCATAACGATGACTCGTTATTCAAACATAAGCGAAACCGACCGACACATCCTCTTTTAATGGTGCTTTGACGCATATAAAAAATTTTCTAAGGAGAAATGAATCGTGGAGTCGGGATTTACCAGCTTTGATGCCACAAATGGAGCAAACAATTTCTATAGACTTGAAGAGGGATGAACTAAGTGCTTTATATTTTCATATTAACAATTTAGCAAAAAAAAAATATCTTATAAAAACTTGCAATACTTTATTGTGATGTCCTATATATGATTTTGCGAAGTAGATAGAGTTTTTCAATCTGAAGGGGGAAAACGCTTAATTCTTAATCACTGTGCATGTTCATTCTAGCTTAATGTCGCCATTTGAATGTTGTTCTTTTGCTGTTTCTATGTTACAATGCTACCCCTCTCTTTCTTTCTATCTTTCTATTCCCCTTTCTCTCCTTTCTTCCTCGCTCTTTTTACTTCTATTTATACGTATATACACATGGAATTTAAAAGCGGACTTGTAAATAAAAGTACATTAAATTCAATTCGAAATTAGAATAACAATCGCAACAATGTTAAGTTTAAGATTATAGTAATTATTGATAGGATAAATAATAATAATAATGATAATAATAATAATAATAATAATAATAATAATAATAAATGTTAAAATTAGAATAAAAATTATTAAACCAGGGGTATACGAGATTAATAAATAATTAAACATGACAAAAATGGCTTAAAGAAGAGAAAGAAAAACAAACTGACGACTAATGAACAAATAAAATAAATTTAGACTGAAGTTAAGATTTGTGTGTGTCTCTGTGTGTTATGGGATATAAAACAATTTTTATATAAAGATCAAATAGATTCTTCTAGGAATAGCCTTTCAGAGCAAAAACAGAGTTTAATATTGAAACCTTTAAATATAATAAAGTGATTTTCACGTTGTCTTCATTTGAAGACTGAAGTATCTTTGCATGCATTTTATTTTATTGGTGGTCCTTTGGCACTCAAATTATTTTAATTTGAGTACAAAAAATATTTATTTATTATCTTAATATATTTAAGGTATTTTTAAATCAATCCTTCCGAAGAAGTCTTGAAAAAAAGACGAAACGTTGATGAATATATAATTTTGAGTTGCTCTCTCCATATAGATATTTATAATATATATATATATATATATATATATATATATATATATATATATATAAGGCTCAACGTCTGTTTGTGTGTCTGTTTGGACAAAAATAGGCTCCTATTTGGTTTACAATTAAACTAAACTGATCACATTCAATGTTAAAGAGGTATCAAGAATCTGAAATGGGTATCAGAAAGGCCGAACTACTAAAATTTGGCAGGATAACCCACCATGAGGGGGGAATTTCTGACGTGTTACACTGCTCACTTTAACTTACGGAGGTGGGGCCCTAGAGATGACATATAACTGGGAACTATGCAAGCTCACCTTTTGCTGTAGACCTTCTGGACTTGCTATAATAACCCACCATGAGAAAGGAGGTTTACGAATTATATTGCGTACTTCCACACCAACGGAGATGATGCCCCTGAAGGTTACTTATAATGGGGACTCCTAATTAGTGTTCACAGTTTGTGTCAATAAATATTCCCACACTGTCCCTTTATTCGTTTGAGCAATTGCCTCCACTCCTCACAAAGATGATCCGAACAATGCCGGCTCTGTCTGAGTGTCTGTGTGTCTGTCTGTATAGGACGATGTTATAAAGCTGAATGTAGGTGTGTTTGTCTGGCTGTACATCTATACGACAAAAGGGAATATGATACAAAAAGTATGTAGCAAGTAAATATCAGTTTAAAAGATTTTAAAAGTTAAATTATTTAATAAATCAGTGTCCATTGTTGAAGGTTCTTCTTGAACCCAGTCAACGAAGGGTACTACTGCTAGTATATTTTAAGTTTGTGATGTGGTTTGTATTATTGGAATTTCTAGTATGTTGCGTGTGCTAAAATTATTGCATATGTGCGTGGGTGGGTGAACGAAGGTGTCGGTTTGTAAGAAAAGTGTCTCGTATATATGTTTGTCTTATGATTTAAATAGTTTTCTATGTAGTGTGTATTTTCAGGAAAAAAAGATTAAAAGGTCGTCAATATATCTAAAGTGTTCGGCATTTGGAGGTTATCGAAACTTTAAAGGGTCAGGTTCCAGAAATTCTAAGGAGATTCCCATCAAACATTGAGCATTTATATCAGGATACGATTAATCTATTCGTCAGGTTATGCATTACAAACGCAGGTGTGTTTTTTTAGTTATGTCGATGATGATGCTGGGTTTACTGTTGAATGTTTTTTTGTTATTCACATATTTGTTTATCGCAGCGTTTATTTAGCTTTCTCTGTATATATGGATATGGATATATATATATATTATGTTATGTTGTTGTATCATGAAGGGGTTCGTGTGTGATCGTCTAGTCAGAGTAAATGTCGTGTGATCGTCTAGCTGTTTTTTCTATTAAATGGTATGTTCATATGCCGTTGTGTGTGGTACATGTATTTTTAAAATACCTTCTACGTCTTGGGTGTTGGTCCATCTGGAACCATCTCGTGTCTTGGAGGGGAGACGGTACCTTTTTTGGACGAAGTTTCATTCACTCCAACACGACGAATTTGTTTTATAGTTTTTATTTCACTTTCCAGATGTCTCAAAGAAGATGGAAAGTGAAATCTCTGGCTTGTGTTTATTCTTGGTCTCGTTTCTACACACGCCAGCGTTCCCCAGTGAAGGGGAGGAGAAGTCTAAAGCCGTCCGTCGCCTTTTAAGCACACGCAATCCGATAAGCTGATCCTGACTTCCGGTCAACGTGTCTCAATATAATTTACACACCTCCCTCTCTCTCTCGCTGTCTTGATCAATTCTGTAACATTCCATCAATCTTTATTTTCCAAAAATGTACGCATTTTTTAATTCTAGTACATTTTTTCTATATGTACACAACCACTTGGCTAAGAAAGATCAGACACCATAAAACAAAAAACAAAACTTTTTTTCTCAAGTCAACTGACTTCATAATTTTATTGTTTTTAGACCAGAATCTCTATCTGATCTCCCTGGCATATTCCTTTTGCGTGTAGGGTATTCCTCCCCTGAACCACGTCAGCTGCTTTATCCAGTCACCCTTATGCCGTAAACTAGAGGTCTAACTTTACCTCTTTCAAAATTGACGACTCCTTTCGTCCTTTTCTCGGTTGTTCTATTAAGTATGGCTTTGTTTTCATTTTTTAACTATCTTTTCCGGGACATCTCAAAGCTCATAATTACTTTTCGTGGTTGGCTTCCAAATTTTAAGATATACCTTTCATCCACTGATTCACTTGAATTTCCTTGCTCGGACTCTTAGAATTTCCATAAAGATTTTAGAGAATATCACCCTTAACTAATTAAAACCTTTGCGCCAAAATTTCTATTTGTGCACTAAATTCTATCTAATGGCCCGATTTTTGTGATTTTTCTTTTTTCCCCATCAGAGCGTCCAAGATCCAGCAGAGATATCCCATATTCACGCGTTTCTAAAAAATACAAAGTTATATCTTCCTACATACTTACGGTATCTTTTACTTTTCTCTCACTTGATTATGCTATATGTGATTAGCCCTTGGACTCGCACAGCCCTTTTTTCATAAGGAAATCTAGTATCCTTCCAACGCCTGCCTTTTTAATTTATTATGCCGAGACTTATCCTCTGCTCTAAGCCATTACATGATGCATACTTTAAAAAGCACACAACATCGCAGGTTCCCATCTGTATTTTTCTTATTAGCGGCACCTCTAGTGCTTATCATCTCCATAGCAAGTTACTCTTCTCGCGAAAAATGTTATGGGCATCATAAAAAAACAATTGTCAAAAAGAAAATTTCTTTCTTTCGGCTTATCACATCTGAAAACTCTCAAAATACCCATTTACGTAATTTATCTTGTCCCCTCTCTAAAATGTTAACTGGTTTCTAAGCCAACCATTCTTTATCAATATCATCTTATTTTTCTTAAATCATTTCAATTCTAATGTATATACCTAATAATGACTACGCACCCGGAGAAAATTCCACGAAAGAAAAACGACACAAAAAAATTCTACAACCATTTCGAAAATTAGAATAAATATCAACTGAACCTTTAACTCTTCCAAAACTGAAGAACTAGTTGACCCCTTATTCAACCCAGTAGTGTGTCTTTTAAACAAATGTTATTATTTCTTACACTGCTTAATCTTATTTATTTCTCGTTTTCCCCATTTTATTAATATTATTACTATCATTATTACTTAATTAACAACATGTTCTTATTTTTAAAATTTTTCATTATTTCAATTAACCCCACAAGGCAAAGATTCGCTCTTTCTCCATTCTGCGAAAAAAAATGCATGCCAAGAACAAGAAAATCCTGCACAATACCTATTCGATAAAACATCAATTATATAAAAAATAAAAAAATTGTTGTAATCATTCACAAAGTCTCATCTCACCAACAAAATACCAGATAACAAAACAACAAATTCTGAGGTCGGTTGTATCACCTTTACCACCTCACAGAATATCAAAAATAAGAAATAAAAAATCACAGTCGTTTACCAAAAATACATAGACATTTACAATTAAAATACATAGTCGTTTCCAAAAACAAAAAAAAAGACTCACTTATAAACTTCAAAACAATCATTCATAAAACAAAAATTCAACACAAAATAACAAATCGATGGAAACTAAAATTGTCCACGTCACCCAACACTGGGGTTTCTGAAAAAGAAAAAAATATCACCTTTAACTTATCCGAGTGATTTTTATTATGACCTCTTCTGTCATTTTCTCTTCTGCCACTTACGCCACGTCAGGGGAATTCCATTTGATCCCCGACGCCGGAGAGAAGTACATTTCGCTCTGCTATATTGGAAAAAAATTTTCAGGTCGGTAACTGCAACTGCTTTTTAAGGCATATAGCTCTGCGAAAAATATCGGGATCTCCATACATGGATTTTTCCCATTTTGATCCTACTCGAAATCACCGAATCCATCACCCAAAGCAACACTTGTGCTTTTTCTTAATCTAAAAAAAAACATACATTTTAACATTTCATAAAACAGTTTACATACAATGAATAACATTTTTCAACACCAGAAAAAAAATTCCTAAGAAAAAAAACCCCGAACAATTAGAGAGAAAAAAATTCACATTGGCAGCCTGTCCATTGTTTCTTCACAAAAGACACCGAGTTTTACAGTCTAAAAATTGCAAGATTTTAACTGTATATAATTGTGTAACTTCTAACTCATAACGAATATTTTTGATTGCCGTCTCTCTGGCAATGTGAAAAGCAGCCATTTCACCCACACTCTGTAACTAAAGTTCATATGTTCTATTTCTTCTTTTCTTTTTTTTTCTTCCTGTTTTACACATTGGCTGTATATTCAAAATCAACAATTTATTATCAGTATGTCGATTGATATATCTGGGTTTTTTCAATTTCTTCTGGTTATTTTTCTACACCGTAACGTTAATATTTTTTCTTTCTGTGTTTTCAATTTTCATATTCAAAATCAACAATTCGTTATCTGTATGTCGATCGAGCTATCTCTTTTTTTCTCATTTCTTCTTAATTTAGTATATAAATCTATCTATACATAATTTTAATGTGTATAGTTTTCTTCTTTTTTTCGATGTGTCTATATTTTTTCCACTCTGGTTCAATGAATGGACCCTACGTTGTTCTTTTTTCTTTAATTTTCTTTATTTTTTCATCGTTTATGTCTTGTGTACAAAATTTCTTTTTTCTTTTCGTTGTGTCTACATACTATTTTTTATAGTAACCTCCAGGCTCGATTTTTTTTCTTTCCACCCATGTACAGGTGTCTATATTTTTTTCACCGTGGTTCAATGAATGGACCCTATTTGTTTTTTTTTCTTTAAATTTCTTTATCTTTTCATCTTTTATGTCTAGTGTACAATATTTCTTTTTTTCTTTTCGTTGTATCTATATAATACATTTTTTATGGTAACCTCCAGGCTCGATTTTTTTTTTCTTGACTGGTACACTGGCATCAAAATTTGTATTATGTTACGTTATATCATAAAAGGTCACCAAAATTGTATTTGTTGTATCATAACAGGGATCGTGTGTGTTTGTCAGAGTTAATGTCGTGTGATTGTCTAGCTGTTATTTCTATTAAATGATATGTTTATATGCCGTTGTGTGAGTGTGAGGTACATGTATTTTTCAACATACCTTCTGCGTCTTGAATGTTGGACCATCTAGAAACATCTCGTGTCTTGGAGGGGAGACGGTACCTGTTTTGGACGAAGGTTCATTCACTCCAACACGACGAATTTGTTTTATAGTTTTTATTTCACTTTCCAGATGTCTCGCAGAAGATGGAAAGTGAATCTCTGGCTTGCGTTGTACTCTTGGTCTCGTTTTTACACACGTCAGCGTCCCCCCAAGTGAAGGGGAGGAGACGTCTAAAGCCGTCCGTCGCCTTCTACGTCCAAACCAAATCTCTACGATTCAGCTAACCTGATCACGTGACTCACACGCAATCCGACCAGCTGATCCTGATTTCCGGTCAACGTGTTTCAATATTATTTACACACCTCCCTCTCTCTCTTGATATATTCTCTAATATATATATATATATATATATATATATATATGTATATGTATATATATATACACACATTTTTATTTACTATTATATTGTCTGTGTGCGTAAAAAGTCATGCGTCGACACACTTACACAGGTTAAATGTTAACATTTACAAAAAAAAATGATGCCCAGGTTACTTACTTTATATTTAGAACATATATTTTAAATTCACAATGATCTATTCATTTGATAAGAAGATCATAAACATTTGGGTGGGTGCAAATTAAATAATATGCTCATGTTTATAGTCGGTTTGTCGAGAATGTATAGATTCAATGTTCATAATGATCGATTCATAAATATAATACAAATTTAAAATAACTTTATATGAACTTCCTAAATGTTAACATTTTACAAAGATAGTGTGTGCGTAAGCATCTCAACGTATTTTCAGAATATGAATATATATTTCAAATATTATCCTCGAGAGAGAGAGGGGGAGAGAGGGAGGTAGACACAGAGAGACAAACAGGCGAACAGACTTAAAAGGCAATAATATATATATATATATATACAGAGAAAAGGGGAAAAGGATATATATATTAAAGAAGAGAGAATGAATACTGATTTTTAGTTATTTTTAGGGGTTTTTTTTTGGCTTGCAATGGATAACTCACCCGGAGCAATTCCTGACAAGATTTCTTAACGATGATGTCTTCATTAATGATAATCAAATTCTCAAATTAACATGATGCCTCTCCAGTTTTAATATTGTTTCTATCAATCACAAATGGCCATATTCGTCAGCTACTTTCCAATTTAATTAACGAATTAACCACTTCTTCTTTGTACCTTTTTCAATGGTTTCTCATTCAACCATCCTGATAATCCTCGTAAATTTCGTATTATTTTCCAAGCTGCAATCCTTAAGTATTAAACTGATAGAAAATTATGATATTAAACTTATATCATTGTATATTATTTTTAGCCAGACAGACGTTATTTTAATTTATCACTAATAAATGTATCGTTTCATTTCAAGCAGTCGGATCCACAGGTTGCTTGATACCGTTGCAAAGGAACAAACAAAAAACGAAGAAAATAAATATACATCCGAAGGCATTTTTAAGTCCACATAGAATGCATTTATTTATGGCTCTTTAAAAATACCGCATTTCATTAGCTTTCGAAAGCCTTTTCGTAAACGCATAAAACCCTCCGCCATATAACATGTGCTTTTTTAGTCTCTCTCCCCGCAACCTACTGCCGGCACTAGCTAGTGCTTTCCTGCCTTCGACTTCACATGTCTATCATCCCCAGTGTCAACTTTCTTCTGTTCTTTCTCGAGCATGTGTTTTTTTTCTCTCTGTTTCCCCTTCCTTTCGTGACGTCAGCGCGTGCACACTTGCTTAATTTGCATATTTCTCATCAAACCCAGTTAACGATAATTGACGGTGAACAAAATGGTTAAGGGTTTTGCTTTTATATAATTTTGCATGGCGGAATGAAACACGAATAATAGGTGGAAAGTAGTAGTTTTACGGATCATTTTTGAAATGAGTGGCAGCACTCCAACAGTTTGTTTGTGCTCTGAAATAATGTCTTGCTGACAAGTAATGTTGAAATGATTGAATCTTCATTCAGTTCGCATAAAGTATCTGCATGTGTGATTGCATCATACTAACAACAGTAGATGAAGAGATAATAATCCAACAACATAGACAATTATGATGGCCAATGCTTTTAAGCAAATGGATGGTCTAAGCAATGTCAACATTTGCAGGTTCTGCCACACCGAAATAGAGAGTGTGAACCAACTGTAAGGTTTTGCTGGGGGATTGCTAATAGGAAGTGTGAGAATATCTTCACTGGTCGATCTATACAAAGATAATCATCAAATGTAGCAGTAAATCTTGGAACAATCGAAAATAAGACATACACTATCCACTATGGTTATCCAATTCCTAGAAAACGGAGCTATAAATCCGGACATAGTAATATAGAAACAGAAGATGGAAATGGCAATCTTAGTAATGCCAGTAATCTTGATGCATGGTGTGTGGATGCCATCGTGACAGCTGTCAAATGATAACTCTAACATCATTATGAGATGCAACAGAAACAAGAATAAAGCTAATGAATGACTTGTAGTATTTGAACAAAAACTATAATAATGAAATGTAATGTCCTCAGACGTACTTCTCCATCTTACAGTATATCGATATCTATGGCTGACGGGGATATCTTCCGTACATTTATATCAGATCTACTTCTGCGTTCCATGTTTAAAAGAGATGTGTCCTATATAGTATCAGACCTGAAAATGTTCCAGCAAAAGCCTAACAGTCAGCTGTCGTTCTCCCCAGAATTTGCTGCTGCCATTGCGCACAGAAATCACTTTTTCCATTGCTTCAAATGTAATAGATGTAATGAGACTAACGCCGCTTTCAAGACTTTCAGCAACCATTGTAAAAAAAGTAATAAAGAATGCGAGAAAGTTGTATGCGCAGGAGAATTGCTTCCCATCACCCTGGAAAATTTCATCAGTATGCCCTGTATTTAAGAATCCAGTGATCGGTCATCTCCCTTTCAGTACAGCCAATAAGTCGCCTGTGCGTCATGAGTAAGTTGCTGGAATTTGTGTTAAATAGAGAAGTAGTAAACCATCTCAGGAGAAACCCTTCTAGATCTTATATCTCATACGATTAGCGATTCTCTCGACAGAGGCAACCTTTCTAGGACAATTGCTCTTGACACATCAAAGGCCTTTGATAGGATGTGGCATAAAGTTTAATTCACAAGATCTCCAGCTACGGTATAGTTAGAAATGTCTTCTCAATTATTAAATTATTTCTTTCTCATAGGTTCATAAGAGTTGTGGTTTATTGGGATGTTACATCGTTGGCCCGGGTTTAAATGCAAAGCAGTAACTTTAACTGCAGCACACGAACTTAGGGTTAGTGCGTGCACCCGGCTTAGAGAAGGGTAAGGGAATTTACCACCAGGGTCGGCTACTCGGTTGGTTCATAATCCAGTCGACTGTAAGCAAATTTAATCGTTTATCGAATTTTCCAGAGTCTCTAATCAAAACAGTTGGAAGAGAGCATGCAAAGAGGAGGCAAAAAAATCAATATAAAATGATGAGGAGGTCGGAAGCAGAAATATGCTTTATGCATTCTTTTTTACATGAGTTTTTTTAATCATCTTATATATATATATATATATATATATATATATAAACAAATAATCAATCAAACAAACAAACAAACGAAAAAAAAACAGGATTGAAAGTAGCAAAAAAAAGTGTTCATTGATGACGGAGAAGAAAGAACGGTCGCCATTAATTCCAAAATAAAAGGTGGAAGGTTAGGTCCAAAATGGGGTCAACAGTTCGTTTAAAAGTCTTTTTGGTGGGGGATAGAGGAAGGAGAGATTCACAAACCTGTTTATCATGCTACTCCAAATCGAAGGCCCTTGCTTCTATTTCGGGGTAATATGTTACCGCATGTAACATTTATTTTTTTTAATTTTCTTTAAAGTTTCATTATTTTCGTTTTTCTTTTCGCGGTCCAGTTACAAAAAAGGGAGAAAGATCCGCCACTCTTCATGGTTAACTCAGATTCAACCATATAACGATTTTTTTTCTTTTCAAGATATCATTCGCTTAATCGTCTCAGATTCTATTAGCCAAGAAAACAAAAACATCGCTTTCCCTCGCCGAAACTCGAATCCGTGCTGCTCCTCTTTCTTTCTTCCACTTTCTCGTTTCTCGGCTGCTGTTAGTGTTCCCTACGACCTCGGCATGGCGTCACATTGATTCCAAAAAAAGAACTTGACCCTATCAGCGTCGCAGTCTTTTCCGTTCTGCCATAGACTTACATCCACTGTTTGACTTGCGTCCACTTCAGGGTCTCAGTTTTATTCCCCCGGCCTTCGGACCATGACAGGACAAAATGAGAAGCTCACAGTATTGATTCTTGAGTTCCTCCATGGTCCATCCTGGGTCTAACCCTCTTCCTAATCTACATTAATGATTTTCCAAATCACATTCTTACACCATTCGTAAACATTTTTGCTGACGACACTATCATCTATGATAGCACATCAAAGGCCGTAAACGACCAAGTTCTCTCTGATTCTCGCTCCTCTAATCTTGAGCAAGTGGTAGAATAATTCATCTAAAACCAAGCGTCCATCATTACTCATCATCGCTCTAATCCTCATCTGGCATCAATTGAAATGAATGGCTCTCGTCTTGGGGAGGTTTTGCCAAGCTTCTGGGCTTGACCTTTACTCCTGATTTGATATAGAACACATATATAAAATCCGTTGCCAGGGTGGCTGGAAAAATGGTCGGATCCTTCTATCAGCCCAGTAGATATCTCACTGCTGATGCAATTCTCTATCTATATAAGAGCCAGGTACGGCCAAGATGGAGTAGTTACTACATCTGGACAGGAGCTGCTAGAAAGGACTTATTCTCTTCCCTGCAACTTTTCTCACAAGAGATGTTTCGGTTTGTCTCTGATTTATCGTTATTTTCATGGACAATGCTCGACTGAGCTCCAATCTATGGTACCCCCTCGCCAAACTTTCACAAGAAACACTCGTCTAGCAGAAAACACTATCAATAACTTCCCACACTTTTTATCTCTGACGTAGATTCCATGAAAAAAGCTTCTTTCTTAAAGCTGTACACCTGTGGAACTGTCTTCCGTTTACCTGCTTTCCAGCTGACTACAATATGGTTGTCTTCAAGTCCAATGTAAACAAGTACTTGATGAGTCGTTCTACTTAACAAATTTACCGAATTTACCATTTCTAACTATTACGACATTTTCGAATTAGTTACTGTACACTATTTAATCCTTATCCTCGAGTGACCTCTGAGCCTTGATAAGTGGTGATGTCTATGTAAAAAACAACATATCTAAAAGAAATTAATTATTAATCTTATTAAAAACAAGCTGCTAACTAATGAACCATGGTACACCCTTTTTTTTAAGACTGCTAAGAGTTGAATGAATTCAAGAGGTTTACTTAAGAGCATAATGTTTTAATATTTACAAATGACGATATTTGGCTGTATTTTATTATGGCCAAAATATTTTTTGCGTCTGGAAGTCGAAAATTGTTCTTTACATTAAATCTAAATTCGCTTAAATATTGAAGTCAAATAATATAAAAGTGTATATTGTAACAATGATATTGTCGATGAATGCTGCATCCATGCCAATCCGGTTAACATCGGATGGAGTTTCTGTTGTTTTTTTTTTTTTTACACAGTGATCACCACTTATCAAGGCCCGGAAGCCACTCAGGGATAAGGGTTATTGTAAGTACATCACGTTAGTGAGGAGATTTTATGAAGTGTTTAATTAGGGGGGCGGTTCATTAGGAATTTGTTAACATTAGACTTGAAGACATCCAAGTTGTAGTCTGGAGGGAAGCAGGCAGACGGAACAGAGTTCCACAGGCGTGCAGTTCTAAGAAAGAAGCTTTGCTCATGAAATCCGCGTTTTGATTTAGGCACAGATATAGAGTGGGGGAAATTTTTCACAGTGGATTCAGCTAGACGGGTGTTTTTTGTGAAAGATTGGCGAGAGGGGACCAGGGATTGGAGTTCAGACGAGCACCTGCCATGAAAATAACGATAAAACAAGGATAGGCTCGCAACGTCTCTTCTGTGGGAGAGGGGTTGCAGGGTAGAGAAAAGGGCATCTCCCACTAAACCACAAAGTCTATTTTGTACTCTGTCAAGGCATGATAGGCTGTTTTTGCCAGCTCCTGCCCAGATATGGCAACAGTATTCCATCCTTGGCCGTACTTGGCTTTTATATAGATAGAGAATTGCATCAGTAGTGAGATATCTTCTGGAGCGGTAGAAGGATCCCACCATCTTTCCTGCGACCTTGGCAACAGACTTGATGTACGTGTTCCATTTCAGATCAGGAGTAAAGGTCAAACCCAGAAGCTTGTCAAAACACGGGGCCTCACCCAGACGAGAGCCATCCATCACAATTGATGCCAGCTGGGGATCAGAGCGTTGATGATGTAAGGATAGGAGTTTGGTTTTGGATGCATTAAAGGTAACTAGCCTCATCTTCCCCCACTGAACCACGCGCTCGAGATCAGAGGAGAGAGAATCCGAGAGAACTTCGTCATTTACAGCCTTTGATGTGTTGCCGTAGATGGTCGTGTCATCAGCATAGATGTCAACGAATGATTTAAGTATGTGTTTAGGGAGGTCATTGATGTAGATCAGGAAGAGAGTTGGGCCCAGGATTGACCCCTGAGGGACTCCAGCATTTATATTGCAGGCCTCCGATTTTTGTCCATCTACCACTACTCTTATGAGCCTATCAGAGAGAAATGATTTAATGATTGAGAAAACATTTCCAGTTATACCGTAGCTGGAAATCTTGTGAAGTAGACCCTTATGCCATACTTTGTCAAAGGCCTTTGATATGTCAAGAGCAATTGCCCTAGAAAGGAAGCCTTTGTCAAGAGATTCACTAATCCTGTGGGATATAACCGTCAGCACATCTGCGGTAGATCTTGCAGAGCGGAAACCATATTGTGTGTCACTAAGAAGGTTATTCCTGCTGAGGTGGTTGATTATTTCTCTATTTAATATTGATTCCAGTAACTTACTCATAACACAGAGAAGACTTATTGGTCTGTATTGAGAGGGAGATGACTTATCACCTGAATTCTTAAATACAGGGCAAACTGATGAGGTCTTCCAGGGGGCCGGAAAGCACTGCTCCTTAAGGCAGCGCTTAAATAGTTTCGTAAGTATGGGAGCAAGTTCTGGTTGAAGCTTTTTTAACACTATAATTGGGATGCCATCAGGGCCAGTTGCTTTACTGGAATCTAGGTTTTTTATTAGCTTGGCGACCACATGCACGGATATTTGTATGTTACCTAGCTTGTTCTGTGTAATAGGAGGAAATATGGGGAGTTGATGGCCTTCGTCGCATAGGGTAGAATTAGCTGCAAAGTTCTTTGCAAATAGTTTGGCCTTGTCTGACGCTGACGAGATGACCTCTGGTCCATTGATAATGGTTGGGATAGAACGCACACTTCTGTTCAGGATCCTATTTGTTATTTGCCAAAACTGGTGGGAACCAAGCCGCTGATCAGCTACCTTGGATTTAACAGACTGGGCATATAGCTGTCTTGCATGTTTTATTACTCTTTTACAGTGGTTGCTGGCAGTCCTGAAAGCAGCTTTAGTCTCAGTGCATCTATTACGTTGGTAGTTATGGAAAAAGTGATTTCTGTGCGCGATAGCAGCAGCGCATTCTGGGGAGAACCATGGCTGGCTGTTAGGTTTTTGTTGGAATTTTTTAGATGGTATGAATTGGTCTATGCCTACAATTAACCATTCGGTCAGATCTGATACTATAGAGGACACTTCCTTTTTAAACATGGAGTGCAGAGGTAAATCAGATATGAATGTACGGAAGCTATCCCAGTCAGCCATAGAGTATCGGTATACAGTACGGTGGAGGGGTACGTCTGATTGCTTCTTACATTTTGTTTTTATCTTAACTGATACGACGGAGTGGTCGGAGGATCCTAAAGGAGAATGAACGGTTTAACTCGCAAGAGAAATCAGTTGAATGAACAATCCTTTATGTTTGTGTAACATGGGTACATTCACAAGAACAAACAAGCACAATAAATGCGAAAGAAATATAAAATCGACTCGACACTTTTTTTTAAAGTGAAAATGGAATGCATTTATTCGTGGTTTCTCCCAAACAACACACTTCTTTCTCTTTCAAAAACTCTCCTCACACACATGTGCTTTTTCAAAGTCTTTTTTCTCGCCAGTGCTGTCTCGCCCTCAGCTTTACACGTCCATATTGCCCGGTTCAAAACTTGATTTTCCCATCGACTACATGAGGTATTCTTCTCTGATTTTCTTGTGACGCAAGCTCGTCCAAATTTGCTGATTTGCCTATACGTCTACTGCAGCTAATATTTTCACTAGTCAGTTATCTTTCGGTTGCTGCTGATTTTCTCACATTCGCAATTACGCGCTCTGTTACATTTATTCATTGTCAGGCGTTTCACCAATTTTTGAATTTAAGAATTCATCCTAAAAACGCAATGTTTACAAAACAATATTTATCATTTGATTTTGCGAAAAATAACAGGCACAGCTGCGCATTTACGGAATTGTTCGATACAGTAAAATAATCAGCATATTCTGTATTTTAATTCTTTCATTACGTCTTTTAATAACAATTACGGAAGTTTTCCATGCGGAATAATACGTTGGCTGTAATACTTCTTGTTACAGACTATTCAACCCCTTGCTAACTTTGCGCATAGCAACATTCGGGTTATTTTGGTTTGAAAATCGGTTTCGCACCGGACTTAAATTTAAGAGTTTCTTCATTTTAGTGCAGAATCATGAATCTTAATTTTAATCTTTATGCAAGCGTGATGAATTCATCTTCCGAAATGAACTGGAAGGTGATGTTCTAGTTGACGATTTGTTGGCTTTTTCTTAGACACTGTTGTAATAGATGTGTTGCTGGACTGTTGTACTACCATGTTGAGCCATTCACGATTTAATAAATCTTAGCACTGTTTCGGCTAAGTTTACATAGTTAATTTCCTTTAGAACAGCGATCACCACCCCTTTTTTTGTCAGTACCCCTCAAATAAATTCCCTCAAAGTTCGAACATCCTAAACTTTCTAAACTCCCGATTAAATACATGGTTGAATCAAATCTATTTAGTCATGTATTTAATTCTGCGTAATGACAATACCCTGAAATGCAAGCAAAAACTTAGTAAATTACAAATAAAAATAAAACATAAAAGAATAACATTTTTTAAAATGGAAGTCACCACTGATCAAGGCCAGGAGACCACTCGGGGATAAGGGTTATTGCGTGTACAGTAATCAATGGGATAATATCGTAGTAATCGCTAGTAATGGAGATCTGATAAAGTGTCTTACTTAAGGGGGCGGTTCAACAGAAACTTGTTTATGTTGGACTTGACATATAAAAAATATCTTATTCTCACATGTAACTTCGTCTGAT
This sequence comes from Euprymna scolopes, assembly GCF_053919585.1. Lineage (NCBI taxonomy): Eukaryota > Metazoa > Mollusca > Cephalopoda > Sepiida > Sepiolidae > Euprymna > Euprymna scolopes. The sequence goes on from NW_027633260.1 coordinate 61,895, forward strand.
CTAAGTTTTCTCTGTAACAAACATCGTTCTTATGGGAACATTTATGTGTGTAAATTTCTTTCAAACGATAAAAAAGTAATTCCTAATTATTCATTATAGACAAATACTTGTGCAGATGACGCATCTTTAGAAGCAGTAGTTATATTTTATTTAAGCAACGCGTTGCGTTGTCAATTTCTGTAAATATCAGTTTAAAGCAGTTTAATTGCTAAGCTCAGCTCTTGTAAAAATACCTCTGCTGATTTAGAAATATTTTTGTTTATAATTATTTTGCAATTTATATTGCAATTAAATGTCTCTGGTAATTATTTTGTTTCAGACAAATCTCTTCTTTTTTCTTGTTTTCAATACTCGTCGCCAATGTTACTGTGACTTTTTGTTTTGTTTGCTTTTCTTATACTCGTCAGCAATTGAACAAAGTAGCCTTTTGTGTTTAGCAAAACAAAAAAATGACGATGTAATTTTGCCGAATACGGTTCTGTGTAAATTGACAATAAAATTATATATTATATAAATACAACTAAAAAGAAATCACCTTGAAATTGGGGCGTGTTTAATTATTATTTCATTGTTTGTGACTAGGCGAAAGTACACTGAATATTTCTCATTGTTACCTGGAAGGGCAAATAACTCTACTTTTCAAGTGACAGCGACACCACGAAGAGATTAGTTATTTCACTTTAAATACTATGTTTTTAC